>NC_051160.1:51462197-51543419 GCF_013339745.2 Dermacentor silvarum
AGGAAAAAGTGGATAATTGTGGCCACGGACTATCTGACCCATTACGCAGAACAGATTCCCTGTACACTGCAACGGCTGTCGAAGTTGCAAAATTCTTTGTCAACAATATCGTGCTCAGGCATGGCGCTTCCACAGTTGTTATTACCGATCGTGGAACAGTCTTTACTGCGGACCTAATGAAATGCTTGTTGCAAATGACACATACTGATCACAGGAGAACTACGGCGTACCATCCTCAGACAAATGGTTTAACTGAACGCCTCAAGAGAACACTGGCTGACATGCTTTCGATGTATGTCGATGTTGAACATAGGCTGTGGGACGAACTTTTGCCGTACATCACCTTCGCGTATAATACGGCCGTTCAAGAAACAACACGAGTCGCCCCGTTTGAACTTGTATTCGGGCGAGCAGTCACCACAACTTTGGATGCTATGTTGCCGTTAGATGAAGAAAACAATAACTCATCTGACCTAGATGATTTCTTGCAAAGAGCCGAGGAGGCACGACAGAGGGCAAGGTACCGAATACGCCACCAATAACGCCTAGACTCCTGCCGGTACAACCAGCCACGTAGTGAAGCACATTATCAGCCCGGTGACAAGGTATGGGTATGGACCCCAGTGCGACGCAGTGGACTGTCCGAAAAGCTTCTCTGTCGACACGTCGGGCCTTACAACATACTTCGTCGTATAAGCGACGTCACTTACGAAGTGAAATCCGCTGGACACGAGAGCTCAAGATGGCGCAACCCCACGGAAGTTGTACATATCGTCCGCATGAAACCCTACCACGAGAGATGATAAAAAAAAAGTGAGAGCTCACAGGAACCACTTCTTTCTCTCACGCATCGGGCCGATCCGTAAAGGAGGGGGATAATGCCGCGACAGCTCGGCCACATTCAAGTTGCACGCCCTTCGTATTGGACACTGTGCACGCCATTCGGTGGTGTTGTTCAGCAACAACAGGCAGCGATCTTCGTGGCACGAGCCCCCGGTTGGACCCGGCTCGCATGTGCCACGAGCACGAGGCAGGACTCAAGAAGAAAGAAGAAGACGGTGGAACGCCAGTTTTAGAACGCCGGGCATTCTTCACGACCGCAGTGACCTTTAGTCGTGGGCACAAGTTCGCCCTTAATAAATATCGTTGTTTTGTTAAGCTGTGTTCCTCAACATCGTTACAATATATATATTTATATTATAAATACCCAGTCGAGGGAATGTACATTGATTAGCTTTCGTTGGGCGAACTGGTGCCCGAAAAACTGCTAGTTGAGTCTGGCTCCAACGTACATGGTCTTCTCCAGTGAGTCCCCCACCTCGTCGTCTACTCTTCCTGTACTGCGATGATGTCATGTTGCCGCGATCGCACTTGCCTTCTGAGCATGTGTTTCCCGCTTCACTGCTGCTCTCTTTGGAAAGGCGCTGTCGCGCATGATTTGAAGGCAGCTTGTTTCAATACGTTCATGCACGTTCGTCCACCTTTTCTCTTGGCGTCGACTGCGTTAAACACTCTTTTGTCTGTATCCCTATCCGTTGGTCTGATTTCACAATCATTATTTTGCTCAATTGTCAATAACTCGTTGTGTCAGTCTTACACCTCATAGGGCGCTTTGCCCGCGTATGAGATAAGGTTTGTATAATGTGAGATTTCGCTTTTATATAAGAAGCACTGTAATACACCTTTCATACTTGATACAACATTTAAGGTACCCATTCGAACTTGCAGAGAGGTGATAAACATGCGCCTTAGTGTATTTCCTCAAAGTAAATATGACCACCATAGAATATATAATGCGTGTTCTTTGGCTACTTCAGGCGTTTCGAGCCAATAATTCTATCTATATCTATCTGTCAATCTATCTATCTATCTATCTATCTATCTATCTATCTATCTATCTATCTATCTATCTACACATCTATCCTCTTACGCCGACCCAGTGGCCCTATGTTGCCTACCTGCTTGTGCAACTAGGTAGGTGTTCCTGGTCGTGATGTTGCATGGTAGTTTAATCAACCCAGTGGCCTAAGTTGTCTAATAGCTTACTCTACCAAGTATGGGCGCGTGGTCGTGATGCCGTCATGGCCGATGCATCGCCGTCATTCAAACTTTCTCCTCAAACCGTCGTGATACCGTCGTTTTCGTACCATAGTCATCATACAGGATTCATGCGCTCGTCGTGAACCACTTTACTCATGTCATTGTCGTCGTCCAATCCTCATCAGACGACGTTGGGGATCTGGTTCTCCTTATGATGTCGCCCTCACGTCTTCAACTCTTACCCAGAGGTCCTTGTTGTCTGATCGTTTGGACCACTAGGTATGTGTTCGGGATCGTGATGCCACCACGGTCGTTGCATTGTTGTCATTCTAGCTTTGCGATCCGACACTCGTCGGGCCGTTGCCATCACGTCATCTTCGTCACACAGTCGTCGTCAAGCCGTTGTCTTCAAACCGACTTCGAGTTTGAATTGCTGTAAATCTTTATTTAACGATGTGTTCTAATCATGCCGCGGTCATTCAATCGTGATTATATTGCCCTTGTCATGCTGTCTTCTTCAGACAGTCACTATCACGTCTCCATTGTCAGACAATCGTCATAATTCCGTCGTAGTCGTGCCATCATCGCTACTCCAGGTTCGTCATACGACTCTCACCGTGGCGTAATCTTCACACCATCGTCGTCTTGCCGGTTTGTGATACAGTCATCTTCATGCCATTGCCATCATACACTCGTCGTCATCCCAATATCCCCATGACATTGTCATGCTATTGTCGTCATTGCGACGTCATCATTCCCTTGTCGGGATCCCATCGCGGTCGTTCCGTTGTCAATATTGTCTTCGACATATGACTATCACAATGGCGTCATCATTATTCTATTGTCGTCAAGCCGTAGTCATCATACCACCTTCATCGATCCAGCGACGCCATTCCTTCTTCGTCATTCTTTCCTTGTTTTCATGAAATCATCATTGCGTCGTCGTGACGCAAATGCTATCATCCGTTCGTTGTCATACGATCGTCATCATAATTATCGCATATGACAGTAGCATATCGCCTATGAAAATCGCATATTGCAGGTGGCATAATTATTATCGTTGAGCTGGGTCATTAGAAAAGGTGGACATTAGTAGCACGAGAAATCGAAACACATATTGAACTAATTAACGAAAAATCACTATATAACTTCTTAGGTAATTACTTTACGAGACCTATTCCAATTTACGAATTGTAGCCGGGGATCATGTCGGGCGTATGAATTTTCAGGATGGCATCAGTTTACAGATATTATTTCCCAAACTATGGAACTAAATACGTGGGCGCTCCAGTTACTGTTGTGCTTAAAACAGCATTTCGGTAAAAAAGTAAGTGGAACAACAATGTATTTTTAGGGTGAATTTGATCGCGCATATCGCCCAGACCCCTCAAATCCGAAAAACGTAACACAGCGACCACGACGAAGTTTCTGCAACCACAATTTGCAATCAACCACTTCAGTGTATCTTGCACAAAAACCCAGGCTATTTATCAAGAAGAGCAGTCCTGAACGAGACCAGGAATTAAATATGGGAATGAGAAAGCTTGCATTCAAGAAAGCCACTCTGCTCTGCAAGGAGCATTAGGAAAAGTGAAATGCTACATAGCACAGGGTGCAAAGGTTAATGCAAGACACATGCCGATGCTGCATCTGCTATTTCAGGAGAGGAATTTAACATGGCAACGTACAGTAGAGAATATTGCTACAAAGCTGTTATCCTAATAGACAATGACGGGCCTGAAGTATGAGCAAAGAATCAGTTCACCTTTATGTTTGTATAAGGAAGAATTATATCTAGCAAGAATGGGGAATGAAAAAAGCTTGCATTCACAGAAAAAAAATTATACTTAGCACAAATTGAATTCGACAAGGACAGGAAGCTGTCAGGGAGGGGAAAACTAATGGAGCTCTTTTGGCCAGCGTCGTTCATGCTTGTTCAGAGGTTGCAGGCTAATCTGAACACGAAGAATTTCTTTTGCTGAGGTACCTGAATGACTCTACCAATATCCGTGCTGGTGGAATGATGGCCGAGGCTCTTTTCAGTCTTGATACACTCCTACGTAGAATTGGTATGCCATCCGAATACTCCTGGATCCGCTTCAATTTTCGTGGTGTAAAAGCCTTGCGAGTTCGGCTCCAGCCCCTTCCTGTTGGTGTAGATATATGAGGGCTCCTGTGACGAGGGCCAAGATGTGCTTGGTGTAGACTCTGTTGGGGCTAAACGGTAACACATGAGATACAGCAGAGAGCAGCCAAACTCGTGTAGTGCTTTCTATGTTTGAATCAATTATTCTGCACCGTAAATATGAACAAACATTCATATCATCTGCTACAAAGAAATGAAAATGTATCTCAAGACTAGCAAGCCAATACAGCGTATATCAAGCATATTTATTTCTGAGCCCGGTGTTGTTTACCTTGTAGTAGCAGCAAAAGTCCACACAATGGCCTTGGAGCAGGCAATAGCTTCTCTTTAATGTGTGTAGTGTGTTGCTTTACAGTGGTGCTCTCTTCTTTACTGGATGTCTGGAACAGAAATTTTGACTGCAACAGAAATTGAAAAACACAATTTGCCAATATGAAATGCAAAAAAGCTGTGACGTACATATATATTGTAATAGTTTTTTACTGCAGAACACATGCAAATGTACACTGTTTCTTCTAGGGTGCTTCATCAGCATGTTATTTAAATATTGGTACTGTCCATAAATGTTATGTCCACCTAACTACACCTTATGTATTATTAGGATCACAAATGAGAACATTTTTGCGCCCATTTATACACTAGAAGGGATCACACCGCTGGTTCCACAAGCAAAGGCATGAAAGACATTAAGCTATTAGAACTGATGCATTCGTTTTCTGCACGAACGTGATGCACCGCTTCACAATTGCAAAATAAATGCCCTACGGTAAACCAAACTGAACAGCAAGAACATCGGGACCATCAAGTATAAAATATGGGTGAATTATCATGCGTTCAACTATTTAATACATTCAATTCAGTACTTTCACTTCAATTTTCCAAAGGGTTATTCGGTTTTGTGGTCGAAATAAGTTTTCGGCGGACTCGAAAAAAAGAGATAGAAAAATATATATTGACCAGGATACCCAGTCGCCTATAGCCAGGGCTACAGCGAGATAAACATATGACGCGCGTTCCGCTATCGCTCTCTCTTTCGTGACTGTGTGTATAACGACGGCCTCGCTACTAAATGTTTATTTCAGAAACGGCAACGGAGGGTCTTGACTACCGATATGTAATGCAGGATCTAGTTCGTTAACTTGTCTCCGCCTGTGAATTAACGAGACGAATATTAAATAACGATTTAAGCATCAATGTTAAACGACTCACCGGTATTGCCATCCTCAGTCGCAGCACAATCCGGCACCCGTTTTGATGCATATTTGTTCCGCATGGCTCACGACCAAAGCCTAGCTTTCGGGCTTACATCTCAGCTGGCAAACACGTCACTTCACCACAAGTTAAATAACGCGAGGTGTCGAAGCGCAATCAAGTGGTTTTAGCACAAATAAGCAACCAGCGTAAGTGTACCAACCAATGAATCCCTGCTTGTGGTGTACCCGGAAATACCGGTAAAAATTTTAAAGCCAGGCGAGATGTCACGTGGGAGGTCAATGATGATGATGAACGTTATTTCGCGTTTTTAATGACAAAAATAGTGTTACTACTCAAGAGTAGGATGTATAATTAGGAATAATAAATATGTACTCTTTGTCATAAAATAAAAACGATTCGATAAGTGTGGGAGCAAGTTTGTAGGTTCAAATTGCGCTTACTAAGGCGCCTCTAGCGGGAGACAACGGAACTCACCCGGGCCATTTTTTTGATGACGCACTAGGCTTGGTTTATTAGGCGCGCCCGCGCGGTCGATTTTTTCGCCCTCTGTGGCCATTTGTTGAACTTGAGAGTGAGAATGAGAGGAGAGAGGAGAATGAGAGGAGCGGAGCGCGCGCGCCCGTCATTATACCGCGAACTACAGTGGCGCCCCCCAGTGGTGTATGCAGCGCCTACCGTCGCGCCTCTAACCGAAGCTGCTTCGCATTATCGCGCGTGGAGACGCAGGCGTTGCCATTCGTTGCGCAATCCGGAGAGGAGAGGAGCGTCGAAGAGGAGAGGAGGAATGCCGAGAGGAGAGTAGCAACCCGGAGAGGAGAGGAGCGTCGGAGAGAAGAGGAGGAATGCCGAATGAAGAGGAGATGAGACAAGGAGATGAGGGGGAGGAGGTTGCGCATGCGCAGTGCGGGTGTGGACGCCGCATGGCGGAGGGAGGGATAGACAGAGCCGCCGGCAAGAAATCCTTCGCATTTAAAACAACTTTGGCTATCGCCCAGGATGAAGTCAAAGCAAAACCGGTAAAAGCAGTGAGCGACATAGTTTCATTTCCACAGGCACAAATGTGTAACCTCGAGATGACGACAGGCACCTTTCCTAGAGTTACCGCACGTCACAAAAAATTCAGTGGACGATTAATATAACTAGAGGACAATTGATATGCTCTTTGCATTGCCAAAGATAGCACATCACTATAAAAGGAAGAGAGGGTTTCTAAATGCTTACAATATATAGCAAATGAGCAATAAAGATTTGGAGGAATAAAACGGCTTGAATAAACCCTCCTTGAGATTGAAGACGTAATTTTAAGGTATAACGACAATACAGTGTTCACACTAGGTGGCTTCTTAGATTTTAGAAGAGCATTTGACTGTGCACAACATGACCTTCTCTTTAGTAAACTAGCGTTTTATGGTATTTATGGTGTAGTATTAATGACTTTAGATAAAAAGCTATTCAACTGCCAAATCCGAGTTCCGAATTGTGAATAACGTCGAATCCGAGATTATCCCTATTAAATACGGAGTACATCGAGAATCTAATCTTGGACCTGTATTTTGGCTTTACAGAAATGCAATTGTTATTGTTCACGGACGTAAACTAATGGTATGCAGACGGCAGAAACATACTTTTCAGTGGAACTAACACGACTCAAATGTGTACACATGCGAATACATGGATAAAAATCTTACCTTGTGGCAAAGGCCGATAAGCTTCAACCAAATACAGAGAAAGCGCAGTACGTGTTATTCAAAGCTAAAGAAACTACAAATATTTCAACCTTAGCTTTGCAATTTCAAGGTACACCAGTCCAAGAAACAACAATCAGATTCTTAGGTGTCGCATGTCAAGGGAACCTTTAATGGACACCCCATGTCGACACGTTGAGAAGTGACATCTCTACAGCAACTGTGCTTCTGAATAAGCTAACGCACTTCCTCCTGTCAGAGGCTAAACGAGAAACTTACTACGCCCTTGTGCACTCATGCTTCACAAGCTCCTCTGTGTTTTGGTCTATTTCTCTTTTAGCTTTACAAGTTCGGGCCAAACGAACAGTTGGAAACATTCCCTACACTGAGAGCATAATTTCATATTTTAGTTACTGTAACATACATACATACATACATACATACATACATACATACATACATACATACATACATACATACATACATACATACATACTGTAACATACATAAACATTAATTCAAGCTAAAACTTTCACTGGAAAGCATGCGCCACCGCAGAAGTAGTAAAACGCTTCTTGAAGTACAATATCAGGTTAGACAGACACCATTCGAACCACGAAGAAATCCAATGGTTAAGTCTAGATCACTTACAAATTGTGGCTTACAGAAATCACCAGCACTAATTCCAGATTCCAGAACTCCTGCACGAATATCCCAATATATCGAAAGTTTTAAAAAGACAATCTCTGCAATACAATTTAAGAAACAAGTTAGGCAATATTATTTTCTGAGGACTAGATTTCTGCTGCGTGTTGTATTATATATTTCAATTTGGTGCATCACTGTGTTTGCTATCATAAATATGATAGATGTGTAGCATTGTTAATTTATTCGCCTTTTGATCACTCAGAAGAGCAGAAGCGAATAATTGTATTTGCATTGATGAATGCACCTGATTGTGATTGTATGATATGCAACAGCATGAAGATGATCGCACTGCTGTGGCTTTGTCTGGGTGGCATAGCGTAGGCAGGCTCTTTCTGGGCGTTTTTCTATGCCTCCCCAAAGACTGTCTACAAGTTGTTTGGGATAAAGAATGAAGTAATGTTACAGGGTCAGATTGCGCAAACATATTGCTGTTTTCCAAAATTTCTTCTATGTATGCTATGTTTGTGTCATTCTGTAGATGTTTAGTTTAAAGGATGGAGTGTGTTACCATGGGTACTGCTTTTTCTTCATAAATTTGAGGTACTTCCTTTGCGAAGCCGATCTCAGTTGAACAGTTGCTGTTGGCTGCTCTCGACGATGGCTTTTATTCCGCTGGCTGCTTCTATGACAAAGGAAATCATAATGCTCTCGCGAAGCGGCGCAGTGACATTGTCTTCAAGTACACTTAAAGCTTGCTGACAGTCCTGCTCGGAGGTATATCGCTTGGTCTGCGGACAGCGTTATAAAATTTAAATAAGATTACTGCATCATCTTGGCTCAGAATGTCCGTACCCAGAATAAAGCTCTGTTGCCATTGTTGCACGGTAATGAAGATTGCTGGTTATGACCGAGCATGAACTGTAACGATTCCTATACTGATTCTAGTGAGTGTTATTTGAAGTGCTCGTGTGGTCTGCATTTGAACACCGTCCAATGCATGCATAACGTTCCTCCATTTGGCGGCGAAGGTACCACTGACGACGGACTAGTCTGTTCCTGTGTCTATGAGAGCCGTGTGTCAAGGAAGACGTTCTTCGTTTTGCGCTGCAATTAACTTGCGGGTTTGGATCATGGGTGCATAGCATTGTCCCGCTGTATTTACGTACATTCGTGAAGCCTTCTTTAGGTGGCGTTTTCATTTTTATGCTTCTTTTGGATTGGGGCATGGCATCGCCACGTCTCTGAGATGATTCTTGCAGCTTCTTGGCCGGTTGCGGCGTGTCTTTCGCATCTCTGCCGGCAGCAACCACACCTTCGTCCGTCGCTGCTTTGTGTTTTCGGCATAAGGGTTAGCAGACTGGCCACGGGTGCGGGCAATGTACGGTCCGCGCTGCAGCAAGAGGTAGTCGCCTCACCACAGTGAACGTAAACGTCATCGAGGTCTTTAATGTGTTGCAGAAAGGTAGTCGAAATTTCACGACAGCGCTCAGGCGTGCTTTAGATGCGGGGCACTGTGGCAAACCCTCGCAATCCCATCGCGCGGTATGGGCAACGGCGTTACACGTGACCTGCTTCTCGGCGGTGACAGCATAGGGGTTTAGGGTCGGCGGCGCGCCAAAGGTTTGTCTTCCTTGGGGCGTTACGCAGGCCCTCAGGAGGGCGTGGCGCTGGCTCACGTGCTCACAGTGGGCGGCAGCGCCGTACCTTATCGCTTCCGGCTGAGGTTGCAGTCGTTGACAAATTTCGCAAGATTGCAGGATTTATAGTCGCGCAATATCAGAGATCGAAGCCCCTTGAGGCGGTGATGCATAGAACTTTTTACGCATTATTTTATTGAAGATTACATTGATGTGCTATTGATTTACATTGATCGCCTCTCGGAGGTTGTCTGGGAATTAGTGCTTGGTGGTTTTATTGCCTAGTGCACATTTCGGGCGTCATCTTGATTGCTTTGACTTCGATTACAGTTCCGCGATCGTCTTGCGCGGGTTACAATATAATCTGGTGAAGACGTCTCGTTTCAGACGCCGCATAAGTAAGCAATGTCTCTTTACTTTCGCATATCGGTGTAAGTTTGAGGAAACAGGTGTCATACCGCCATAAAAATAGGCACGTTTTCATTCAGTATTAGCACACCGCCTCCTAATCAAGCTACGGCCATTTCTGTCTGGCTGGCGCTCATGAAAGTTTTTCCGAAAGGTCGGTCCACACAAACGTCGGTCCAGTGTGTCTTTCTCGACAAAGCAAGCTATACCTGTGAACGAATCGGAGGAGCGACGTCTTTCTGCACTGCGAGTCGTTGATGATGATGCAACTGTGCCGCCACGCTGCAGTATAATGGTTCTTGTGGAGAATTAAACATTTTGCGACCGCGAAGGCATAGCGGATGGAAACATAGCGCTCTTTTTGAACAAAGATATTTGCGTGGCTCTGGGTCTTGCGCACTTAAGCAATGGCCGTTCAGATCTTGCACTTACGAATTTCGGAAATGAATTCCAACATATTGCCTAAGGAACAGCTATTGCCTACTTTCACGAGTTCTGTGTAGCGACCGCCTTATGCAGCCTAACGACAACGTCAACTGCTCTGCCAGGAACCTGCAGTGTCGACAGATCAATTACCGTCAACCCAAGACTCCCGGAAGCCCAAAAGAAACAGACATATGCCCTGATAAAGGATTTTTCTGACTGCTTCTCTACTTCCTCGAAGGTACGGCGCACGTCTGTTGGAAAGCACAGAATCACAACAGAGGAAGCCACAAGACCGGTATGCCAGCACCCGTACAGAGTTTCACCAAAAGAAAGGGATATAATCAAGAAGCAAGTAGAGGAGATGCTTTCAGATGACGTTATTCAGCCTTCCAGCAGTCCATGGGGGTCTCCCGTAGTGCTCGTTAAGAAAAAAGTTCACACTTCGATTCTGCATCGACTACCGTAAATTGAACAGCGTAACTAAGCGGGATGTATACCCCCTTCCGCGTATCGACGATACGTTGGATCGGCTCAGAAGGGCGAAGTTTTTCTCCTCCCTGGATCTCAAGAGTGGTTATTGGCAAATATAGGTGGATGAGCGGGACCGTGAAAAGGCAGCATTCGTAACCCCTGACGGCCTCTACGAATTTAAAGCGCTCCCATACGGCCTCAGTTCCGCGCCTTCAACGCCCTAGCGCATGATGGACACTGTGCTCGCAGGATTGAAATGGCAGTCGTGCTTAGTGTATTTGGATGATGTGGTCATATTTCCTGCAACATTTGACCAACGTCTAGAGCGACTGCGACTAGTATTAGAAGCTATTCGCGCAGCAGACATGACAATTAAGCCGGAAAAATGTCAATTCGGCTTCGGTGAACTTCGGTTTCTCGGACACGTCATCAGTGCTGAAGGCGTTCGGCCAGATCCCGAAAAGACAGCAGCCGTTACGAGGTTCCTGATACCCACAGACAAAAAGTCAGTGCGACGTTTTTTGGGTTTATGCGCATACTACAGAAGATTTGTGGAAATCTTTTCAAAGATTTCTGAGCCCCTTACAATACTAACAAGAGAAGATGTACCTTTCATGTGCAAAAGCGAACAAGACGTCTTTGACGAGTTAAGGAAACGCCTGCAAGCTTCTCCAATCCTTGCCCATTTTGATGAGACAGCCGACAATGAAGTCCATACCGATGCGAGTAACGTCGGCCTCGGTGCCATACTAGTGCAGTGGAAGAACGGCCAGGAGAAAGTAATTGCTTATGCCAGCCGTAAGCTCTCGAAAGCAGAGGTAAACTACTCGGCAACCGAGAAAGAGTGTCTTGCAGTCAATTGGGGAATATGTAAATTTCGACCCTACCTCTATGGTAGACTATTCAGAGCAGTCAGTGATCACCATTCGCTTTGCTGGCTGGCGAATCTCAAGGATCCATCCGGACGACTAGCAAGATGGAGCCTTAGGCTGCAAGTGCACGATATTACTGTCGTATACCGATCCGGGAGGAAACACAGTGATGCCGACTGCTTGTCACGCGCACCAGTCGAGACAACTGTGTCAGAAGAAGAGGATTTCCCGTTTCTTGGCATTGTTGACGCGTCACAAATCGCTCAAAAACAACGAGATGACCCGGAATTGCTACCACTTATACAGCGTTTGGAGGGACTCGACGTTCAACTCCCACGTATTTTCTCTGGAGGGCTATCCTCGTTCTGTCTGCGACGAAGTGTCCTCTACAAGAGAAATTTCGAGAACAGCGAGACAAAGTTTTTACTTATCGCACCCACAGCTATGCGAGAAGAAATTTTGCATGCGTGTCAAGATGAACCTTCATCTGGACACATGGGTGTGAGCCGTACATTCGCCAGGATTCGCCTGAAATACTACTGGCCTAAGTTATTAGCATCCGTGCAGCCCTATGTCAAGACTTGTCGCGAGTGTCAAAGGCGCAAGACTCCATCCGTAATACCGGCAGGCCTCCTCCAGCCAATAGAGCCACCACAAGTCCCATTCCAATAAGTTGGTAGGGACCTCCTTGGACCCGTCCCAACATCGTCTTTAGGAAAAAGTGGATAATTGTGGCCACGGACTATCTGACCCATTACGCAGAAACAGATTCCCTGTACACTGCAACGGCTGTCGAAGTTGCAAAATTCTTTGTCAACAATATCGTGCTCAGGCATGGCGCTTCCACAGTTGTTATTACCGATCGTGGAACAGTCTTTACTGCGGACCTAATGAAATGCTTGTTGCAAATGACACATACTGATCACAGGAGAACTACGGCGTACCATCCTCAGACAAATGGTTTAACTGAACGCCTCAAGAGAACACTGGCTGACATGCTTTCGATGTATGTCGATGTTGAACATAGGCTGTGGGACGAACTTTTGCCGTACATCACCTTCGCGTATAATACGGCCGTTCAAGAAACAACACGAGTCGCCCCGTTTGAACTTGTATTCGGGCGAGCAGTCACCACAACTTTGGATGCTATGTTGCCGTTAGATGAAGAAAACAATAACTCATCTGACCTAGATGATTTCTTGCAAAGAGCCGAGGAGGCACGACAGAGGGCAAGGTACCGAATACGCCACCAATAACGCCTAGACTCCTGCCGGTACAACCAGCCACGTAGTGAAGCACATTATCAGCCCGGTGACAAGGTATGGGTATGGACCCCAGTGCGACGCAGTGGACTGTCCGAAAAGCTTCTCTGTCGACACGTCGGGCCTTACAACATACTTCGTCGTATAAGCGACGTCACTTACGAAGTGAAATCCGCTGGACACGAGAGCTCAAGATGGCGCAACCCCACGGAAGTTGTACATATCGTCCGCATGAAACCCTACCACGAGAGATGATAAAAAAAAGTGAGAGCTCACAGGAACCACTTCTTTCTCTCACGCATCGGGCCGATCCGTAAAGGAGGGGGATAATGCCGCGACAGCTCGGCCACATTCAAGTTGCACGCCCTTCGTATTGGACACTGTGCACGCCATTCGGTGGTGTTGTTCAGCAACAACAGGCAGCGATCTTCGTGGCACGAGCCCCCGGTTGGACCCGGCTCGCATGTGCCACGAGCACGAGGCAGGACTCAAGAAGAAAGAAGAAGACGGTGGAACGCCAGTTTTAGAACGCCGGGCATTCTTCACGACCGCAGTGACCTTTAGTCGTGGGCACAAGTTCGCCCTTAATAAATATCGTTGTTTTGTTAAGCTGTGTTCCTCAACATCGTTACAATATATATATTTATATTATAAATACCCAGTCGAGGGAATGTACATTGATTAGCTTTCGTTGGGCGAACTGGTGCCCGAAAAACTGCTAGTTGAGTCTGGCTCCAACGTACATGGTCTTCTCCAGTGAGTCCCCCACCTCGTCGTCTACTCTTCCTGTACTGCGATGATGTCATGTTGCCGCGATCGCACTTGCCTTCTGAGCATGTGTTTCCCGCTTCACTGCTGCTCTCTTTGGAAAGGCGCTGTCGCGCATGATTTGAAGGCAGCTTGTTTCAATACGTTCATGCACGTTCGTCCACCTTTTCTCTTGGCGTCGACTGCGTTAAACACTCTTTTGTCTGTATCCCTATCCGTTGGTCTGATTTCACAATCATTATTTTGCTCAATTGTCAATAACTCGTTGTGTCAGTCTTACACCTCATAGGGCGCTTTGCCCGCGTATGAGATAAGGTTTGTATAATGTGAGATTTCGCTTTTATATAAGAAGCACTGTAATACACCTTTCATACTTGATACAACATTTAAGGTACCCATTCGAACTTGCAGAGAGGTGATAAACATGCGCCTTAGTGTATTTCCTCAAAGTAAATATGACCACCATAGAATATATAATGCGTGTTCTTTGGCTACTTCAGGCGTTTCGAGCCAATAATTCTATCTATATCTATCTGTCAATCTATCTATCTATCTATCTATCTATCTATCTATCTATCTATCTATCTATCTATCTACACATCTATCCTCTTACGCCGACCCAGTGGCCCTATGTTGCCTACCTGCTTGTGCAACTAGGTAGGTGTTCCTGGTCGTGATGTTGCATGGTAGTTTAATCAACCCAGTGGCCTAAGTTGTCTAATAGCTTACTCTACCAAGTATGGGCGCGTGGTCGTGATGCCGTCATGGCCGATGCATCGCCGTCATTCAAACTTTCTCCTCAAACCGTCGTGATACCGTCGTTTTCGTACCATAGTCATCATACAGGATTCATGCGCTCGTCGTGAACCACTTTACTCATGTCATTGTCGTCGTCCAATCCTCATCAGACGACGTTGGGGATCTGGTTCTCCTTATGATGTCGCCCTCACGTCTTCAACTCTTACCCAGAGGTCCTTGTTGTCTGATCGTTTGGACCACTAGGTATGTGTTCGGGATCGTGATGCCACCACGGTCGTTGCATTGTTGTCATTCTAGCTTTGCGATCCGACACTCGTCGGGCCGTTGCCATCACGTCATCTTCGTCACACAGTCGTCGTCAAGCCGTTGTCTTCAAACCGACTTCGAGTTTGAATTGCTGTAAATCTTTATTTAACGATGTGTTCTAATCATGCCGCGGTCATTCAATCGTGATTATATTGCCCTTGTCATGCTGTCTTCTTCAGACAGTCACTATCACGTCTCCATTGTCAGACAATCGTCATAATTCCGTCGTAGTCGTGCCATCATCGCTACTCCAGGTTCGTCATACGACTCTCACCGTGGCGTAATCTTCACACCATCGTCGTCTTGCCGGTTTTGTGATACAGTCATCTTCATGCCATTGCCATCATACACTCGTCGTCATCCCAATATCCCCATGACATTGTCATGCTATTGTCGTCATTGCGACGTCATCATTCCCTTGTCGGGATCCCATCGCGGTCGTTCCGTTGTCAATATTGTCTTCGACATATGACTATCACAATGGCGTCATCATTATTCTATTGTCGTCAAGCCGTAGTCATCATACCACCTTCATCGATCCAGCGACGCCATTCCTTCTTCGTCATTCTTTCCTTGTTTTCATGAAATCATCATTGCGTCGTCGTGACGCAAATGCTATCATCCGTTCGTTGTCATACGATCGTCATCATAATTATCGCATATGACAGTAGCATATCGCCTATGAAAATCGCATATTGCAGGTGGCATAATTATTATCGTTGAGCTGGGTCATTAGAAAAGGTGGACATTAGTAGCACGAGAAATCGAAACACATATTGAACTAATTAACGAAAAATCACTATATAACTTCTTAGGTAATTACTTTACGAGACCTATTCCAATTTACGAATTGTAGCCGGGGATCATGTCGGGCGTATGAATTTTCAGGATGGCATCAGTTTACAGATATTATTTCCCAAACTATGGAACTAAATACGTGGGCGCTCCAGTTACTGTTGTGCTTAAAACAGCATTTCGGTAAAAAAGTAAGTGGAACAACAATGTATTTTTAGGGTGAATTTGATCGCGCATATCGCCAAACTGGTGTCATTCTGGAAATTCATTCCAAGTGGATACGCCTGACAAGCTCGCCGGCTAAAATTCGTAAATTGCAATAAGTCTCGTAAAGCAAATAAGTAAGAAGGTAATTAGGGAATTTTTGTTAATTAGCTGAATATGTGTTTCCATTTCTCGTTTTACTAATGTCCGCCTCATCGAATGGCTCAGCTCAATGACAATAATTATGCAACCTGCCACTGGAGATTTCTAAAAATTCCATAAAACTCAAAAATGAACACCCTGCAAAGGAGAAGCATCGTCTGCCTCTGAATTACCACTCCACGTGTTATATAAACGTGGCCTCTGGATTATGGTCTGATGTTACATTGCTTGTTACATTCGCATCACCGTCGAGAGTCATCGCGAGATGAGTTCTACCTTATCTTTTTTCCCTTTGCTATTACTGGGCACTCGTCAATAGCATAAATTGAGTGCTTGCCTCTAACACGTATTTACTTTCTTTTATACTTGAAAACGAAAATGTGTCCTCTCACTGTGCTTTCGAGTTAGTTGGAATGGTTCTTGCTTGATACAGGGTTAGAATTTGGGACTGATGCTTGTAACTGGAAACATGTCTTCACGCGGTGAGAGACACCTTTTTTACCTTTCGCATAACAATGCGTTAGTCTACCACATTGGCCACCCAAAAGGCGTTATGGCAGTCGGTAAATGCAGAGCTGTGGTATATTTCAGGTATTTATGGTGGCACGATGATAGAAGCTGGAAATTGCTCCCAAGCCAATATTTTCTAAGACTAAACTTAATGAATGCGTGCAGTCGTTTCTTCTCCATGGCCTTTGTGTTTACGTCAAAAGGTTATTATGTACGTCAAAGATAAGAATTATGTTTTCCACGAACTCCCATGCTCATGGCGACAGGAAGAGTTGTATAAAATGCTAGAAATATATTGAAAACCACAGCAGTGTCAAATACAGCACGACAGGAAGAATGTATGTTGCTGCGGGACCGAATATCACCAATTTGGGGCCCTTCTGCAAAGTGTCATCGATTGCTGACATTAACGCGTGGCTTTCACCACAGCTAAGAAAGGTTATATTGCTGAGTCAAGAAACACGTGATGTGCACAATCCTCACCATCAGAATAAAGTGGGCATTTAAACATCCTGTGACGCGGGCGTCAGCTCACAAGAAGGAGGCATTAGGGACCGGTGCAAGTGGACGAAGTTATGTTATTCCCTTTATTCAAGGTATGTCCTGGTGCCTCCACATATGCACTTTTGTGAGAAGAAGCCATTTTTTCCTACTGCCATGCGAGTCGTTGTCGAATCATGCATGCAGACCTCGAAACTGTAGGAGGTAACCTTCGCTAAGTTATCGCGAAAATGCATTGCAATAAATTGCAATATGAAGAAGTCGCAGTTTCGCCCGAAAGGCGAAGCATTGATTGCAACAGCAAATGAGTGGACAGCTAGGCAAAGTAGGATAGTAGTTTTATAATTTCTATGAGCTTGTTAACATAGGCACACTAACTAAGTTAAAAAAACATCTTATCACGCGCGCACAAGCAAACATGAACGCATCTCACTCGATGACCGACGGCGTAATCTGGCTGTGAAAACGCTGTAGTGAGTCAGCGCAGCAGCAGCAATGAACAATTGAGCTTCGTGTCGGCGCTCGCATCAACGTGATCTCAGCCTCGAAAGCACAGTAGGGCGCATAGGCCTTTCAAGATACAGCCACGCGGGCAGGCGCTTGTGGCGCAGAACGCCCCCCTCCCCCTCTTGCCCTGGAGTCTTCCATACCGGCGGGAGCGCGCGGCCAAAGTGCAGTGCGCCCCCTCCAACTCCTTGTCCTCCCTCTGGAGCAGTGTGCGTGACTGAAGAATGCGCGCTTCCTTCCCGCTTCCCGCCCTTGTGTGCGTGAGCCGCGATTGTTGGTTCACCGTCGCATGTTTTCACGGGTACACACAGCGTACGGCGCGCGGCGACGGCGACGGCATAAAGCTGTCTAGGGTGTCCATGCAATTGCTATTGCAATAAAACAGCGATTGCTTTACAAGCAGAAAAACATGAGAAATATGATGGAGTTTATCACGAAAAACAAATGACGGAGTTTCAACGCACTGTGGGAAGTGATGTAAGCGAAGTTTTCTCTGCTGCTTGCTTAGATTGATGATAACTAGCGGTGATGTCGATAGCGAACGTTTCATTTCTTCAATGTGTAGCCAGAAATGTTTTGTTGCGGGGGGGGGGGGGGGGGGGGGGGGCAAGCTTTTGCTTTCCTCTACGTCACGTGATCGATAATAAATATCGGTAGTTTAAGCAGACAAACTATATTCCTGTATATCGAGAAATGGGACCACCCCTCCCCCTCGCGTGTGCGTGTGCTTGTGAAGAAATTAAGTAAAAAGTAACGTAAGCTCAGTAAATACACTAAGTACGACAGCTACAGTGGGCGTTTGGAGCAACGGTCTCTCATCGCGCCACTGAATGGGCCAGTCTTCGAAAACGCATCATTGAGACGACCCGCCCGATCGGAGAAGACATCATTAATTGTTTATTTCCGTTAAGCGTAGATGGCGTCGTCCTCGTCGGGGCGAAGTGCGTTTCACAAGTCAAGGACGGCTATACGCGTGAAAATGCACGTGTGACCAGGCTATACTTACTCCCACAGCAATAGCTTGTTCGCTGCGTCTTTGCGCTATAAAACTTAAATACGCGCAAAAACGCGCAAGGCTTTTTTTTTTCGAAGCTTACGTCGCCCCGCTCCCTCATAAGAGAGGGTTGCATTTCCTGCGGCAAGTGCATGGGCCGCTGTGTCTTCCGCTGTGTGCGAGTGTGCAGCCGTCATTTGCCTTTACGTCAACAGATTCAGAATTGTACAGAATATTTGACCGCACAGCATAGATACGGCATGTGTACGCAGTTTTAAGCATATAGCACGGGTAACTCATTTCTGCTTCACTTACGCCGCTACGGGCGGAACCTCACAGAATCTCGACTGATTGGTGTACTAGTGATGCAGGAATGAACTACAGTCTTGTTCAGTGCATAGTGCACATAATCACTTTCTCAGGACGCGTGAACTCCGACGAGAACTGTCAGCGCCCGCAACAAGAGTTTACTGACGCTGTACTGCGCACAGCAGTAATTCATGCTTCTCGGCTGTCTGTTTCATGCATTCTGTTGCGAGTCGGTGGGATTTCACTGGTGGCATCAACCCCTTCGTGTGTACATTGATGTTTTGGGATTCCACAACAAAACAACAACTACCAGCCTTCCGTAATTGCTGGTTTGGGATTCAACAACACAATAGTAATTATCAGCCTTCCGTAGAGGCGCAATCGCAAACAAGAGACGTTTCTCGCGCAGACTGAGCCTACGTTCACACTTGGGAAGCGGCAAGCGGGCGGAAAGGCCAAAGCGGCTGGAAAAGTTTTTCCGCGCCTGTCCAAGTTGTTCACATTTGTTTTGCTACCGCCGCGGCCGCCGCTGCCGTTTTCGTCCAGATCCATCTAGTCTGCGTACGTTTGCCGGCGTGGTGGCGCTCATTATCGCATTATTTCGAGTGGTATGTTCATTCATTGACCCACGTACCGTAATCAAAAGTGATAATTTTACGCAACTTCACGTGTCATCTGCGACCTTCGGTAAATTCCTCGTTGGCGTTCCGTAATTCTCCTCACATGGGTGCCGTAGCGCTGAGTCACAGGTTGGTGCCTAGGCGTGATAATATTTCTTTAATAGCTTTTATTTACAAGTTGTAATAACGTTTCATCGTTTCGTATTGTCGGCGCCTCCAGGACACCAAAGGGGCAATGGGAACACCGCGGCTAAAAACCCGGGCTGGCCCTTGTGTTGGGGCTCGCCAATGCCTGCGCGTCCTACGTGAGACCTACGCTCCCAATCTATCGTCGCTACGAGAAAAGCACCCCGTATCGAACATACCGTACACGTGCGAGGAGAATTATGGAGCGCCAACGAGGAATCTGCCTAACTATTGTCTGCCATGGAAGTGGAAGAAGAAATGGCTTTTATACTTCTACCTACTTGTTTTCTAGCAATGGACGATGAATAACCGGAAGGCGCGGACACCTCGGAAACGGCGGTGGTGGGTTCACCAGGCTTTGCAAAAGCGCGAGAAGTTGGGTCACGCCAAGGCTTCGTTGCCGCACATCCGGTCGCGCGACGTTGAATACTATCGCGAGTATTGCTGACAGTACGTTTTAGTGCCACTCTTGTCGTAGAGCAAGGGCTGGTTCTTGATCGCGTCGATCAGCATTACAGCCTACACTTTTGGTGCCATGTTCAATTTTACGACTGGTTGTTTACATTCTAGTGTAGCTTCCAGTGAAGCAGAACGACTTTCCGCCGCGTTTCCGCTTCGCCATCGCGAAAAAATCGGCCCGAGACCGATTTGGCTCGCAGCCTGTTTTTCTGCATGTTTTGCCGCCTATAGGCTGGCGGATTTTTGCAAGATTTTGCCGCTTCCGAAAGCTTCGAGACCAAGTGTGAACGTAGCCTAAGATCCGGCGCAAGCGCGGCCTAACCGGCACTTGAACGGAAGCGGCGGAAATGTATACTGGAGATTTCGACCACCTGGGGTCTTTAACGTGCACCTAAATCTAAGCAAACGGACCTCGAGCGTTTTCGTCATCACCTAATATGCGGCTGCCGCATTTGTTGCTTCGTTTGTTGCGCATTTGTTGCCTCAGAATGCGGCCACCACATTCTCGCCCAAAACTTCACAGAGTGTCAAAGCCTTGACAAACACCGTGGCAGTTTTTTCCATATGCAGAAATGATTCGCTGTAAATTACCAACCCAAACGGAAGCTCCCAGGAATGAAATTGTGATAGTAGCACGGGTTTCATGAATTATGTCAGCGCGAAGCGACGAGAACAAAGGGTGGGTAAGTGGGGGGGGGTTAGGGAAAAAATTTCAGGGGGGCATGAGCATGAATTTCCCATAAAGGACCGAAGACGGTAAACATAAACTACCAATAGGTGTTCACATATTCATTTCGCGAAACAAGAAAGCTGGGACCAAATACATTTCGCCAACTACTACTCCCTCTGACTGACACTTCGCGAGCTCTATCATGACCAATATCAGCCTGCAGACGAAGGCTTGCAGGTGCCGTCAGCCAGGCATTGGACTTTTATACCGCAATGTTATAAACGCATCGACGTCTACATTAGGGTATAGTGCAGCACGATGTAATCATGGACATAAGACTGCAAAAGTATTTCGGCAAAAATCTTACTAAAGCAGAAGAAAAACATAGCGAAACCTCAGCAGTATTACAGACATAGTTTTAAAGCCCGATGGAGGGGAAACCACTGTAATCATGAGCACCAAGGACTAAATAAAGGAAGCCTAACGCCAGCTAGAGAACACTGTTTTATAAACATGTGGGTACAGACCGCACTTCACATAGTCGTTCAGGCCAGCCTCGATAATTTTCTCAAAGAAAAGTCACACGCTGGTGCAGCACATGCAGCACAGTCACAGCGTAATCTGTAGAAGCGACCTCATAGGAGACCGTCGTCCACCACTCTTGAAGAGGCGAAGCTGCCAGGCCTCATTTTCTGCCGAACGTAAGTCGGGGGTATACGCTGCAAAATTACGGCGCTGATTTTCGGCTGCACGCATGTGGGTTTATTCGCGAAGAAGCTGCCATGCCTGATTTTTGGCAGCGCGCCCTTGAAGTTCTTCGCGGTAAAGCTGCAGCGGTAAAGCTTCATTTTCGGCAGCGTCCACTTGAGGGAATTGGCCGTGAAGCTGTTGGGCTGCCTTTTCGGCAGCACGCACAAGAGGGTACCCGCAACGAAGTCTCTTTGCGTTCTTTTCAGGAGAACGAACCGAACTGTTCACCCAGCGTCAATGGTGAGCTGCGGCTTGGCCTGCGCTCTGCACAGCGGTGTGCTGAGAACGACATTGCTTCCCTGCAGCCACGCGCGTAGCTTTTCGATTGACTTCTTCAGCAGCGATTCGTACCTTGCCAGGAGGCGCCATAACGTGCATCGAAGGGTAAACACAGGTATTGAGACTACGCGACACACATGTCCCATCCCTTGACAAGTGCCAGGATAGTATCATGGCACTATAGTGACATCAACAACCAACTTGTAGTGACATCTGGGGGACTACAACGCAAATACAATGCATATTTTGCACGTATCGACGCTACGCGGCGCGCATCCCACACCGCATGACTCCTCGCATGCAAGGACGCCTGTACGCTCCGCGTGACTCACGTGACTCCTCGTGACATCGCGTGCAGCTTGCAATCGCCGGAGTGGCGCAGTGGTAGAGTAGCTGACTTCTGTGCAGAGGGCCAGTGTTTCATCCCGGCGGGAACTTGGTGTTTTCGCTCATTCCTGGCGACAGCTGCAAAGAACACCGGTGGCGGTGGACAACATCGCCAAATGAAATGGCTATTGGTTGAGCCCATAACAGATTACTCTGTAAAACATGATCAGTCGCGCCAATGGCAAATCTCTACTTCCTCTAAGTCCCATACCAAGCAGGGTTTATGTGCTCCCAAATATAAACAGGTAAATAAATCAATACCGAATTATTGTCTCTGGGATTGAGAACATACCACAGAAAAATTCGAGTTAAATGTGTGGAGAACATTCACTTAATACCCGAATTATTTGACCTTCGTATACTTGCAGGCGGCGTTTTATACACTGGACGTCGTATCTTTGTATAGAAATATAGCACACGTTAAGTCCATCCAATCAGTTGTGTATGCATATTCGAGGTTGATGTTTGAGAAACCCATTGACTGTCACACGCTTCGAGCGCTGTTACAAATGCTGCTACGGCTAAATAATTTCAAATTCAACGGAAAAACTTCGTGCAAGTCAAAGGAACCTAAATGGGTATTAAAAGATTTACAATTACGCCAACAAATTTATTGGTGCACTAGAATCAGACTTCATGAGAACTGCGCGTTAAAACCAATGTTTTACGAAAGCATTGTAGACGACGTAATACTAATCTTGTCCTGGGGCGAGGCAGCATTAATAAAGATAATTTCACAGTTCAGTGCAGACCATCATATCACCTTATTCTCTCATACATATTCGGCTTCCCAATCACTTCCATGGGTGATAGTATAAGTGCGCACAACAAGTTTGTCATCCAAATAAGCTTATAGAAAACTTGTATAGACGCAGTATACAGTATGCATACATGTGAAAGATTGTAAAACATCTATCTTCCACACTGAAGCCCTGCATGTCACGCTGATGTCCACGAAAAAAAAAAAAAACACCGCATATCCACGGGGTGAATGATGATGAGTGGGCGACGCTCCGGAGAGAATCATCGGTAAACCGTGAATCTTCCGTGTAATTCGCCCAGTCTCGCCGCACTAAATCGAACGATTGACTTCCACCAATGACACGCGCCATATGTGACGTCATTCCTATTTTATAACAGCGCCCTTCATTATAATTGCACCATCTCCCGCTTAAGGGGACGCTAGCACAAACGCGTTAGAAACGTGCAGTACTCTAAGGGGAAGAGGCCACAGCGTCTTACGCAGCCGTTTACACATGCCGGAACGTACACCGCGTTTGCCGACGCCATCAGCGTTTATGAATACGGGGGTAAGGCAGAGGCGTTGGGCGGAGAGGCCACAGCGTCTTACACCACCTTCTTACACGGGCCGTAACGCGCTAGCACAAACGCGTTAGAAACGCACAGTCTTTCGTTAATGTTGGGTATTTATTGCCATCGTGGTGCGTCTGTCCATGTGCGCTTCGTAGCGTAGTGGTTAGCGCCACGCGTTCAGAAGCGAGGGGTCCCTGGTTCGATTCCGCTACGGACACAACTTTCGGAATTTTTTTTCTCATAAAAGTAGACGTGGCTACCTACTACTACTACTACTACTACTACTACAGAGGAGGGACAGACCCACACCCTAAGGAGCTTCGCCCCTAAAAAGTCGCAGTTTCGCCCGAAAGGGGAAGCATCGATTTCGATAACAAATTAGTAGACAGCTATACGAAGTAAGGATAATAGTGTTATCGGCCGTTTTGAGTTGTAAACATTCGCTTACTAACTAAATCAACAAGCACGGTGTCACGCACGCCCAGGTAAACTTGAACATATCTCGCTCGATGACCGCGGGAACTAGCTGTCAGAACGCTGGAGTCTGGAAGTGCGGCAGCCGCAGCGCGCGAATTGAGCTTCGTGTTGCGTCGCTTCAACGCGAACTAAACATCGAAAGCCCAGCGCTTAAGAAGCTGTCGGTACTGGGCGTACTTTGTCGACGACGCAAATATCTTTGAAGATGAGCACCGTGCAGGCGCGCGTTTGCTCATGTCGCCGATAACTGTCAGAATACGGTGGCGCGCGGCCGCGTCGTAAACACTAGCCGCCGTAGCAGAGTACCCCGCCCCCCCCCCCCCCCCCCCCCCCCCCCCCCCCCCGGTGCGTCGCGCGCGACAGAAGATGGCGCGCTTCCGCCCCGCCTTTCTCCTTCGCGCGCGTGAGTTTGAGCCGCGATCCTCAGCCGATCCTCGCAAGCTTTCACGCGCACTTACAGCGTTCGGCGAGGAGCGGCGACGATGTTATCGTGTTTGTACTTTATATGGAGCTGTGAACAACTCTGTACCAACTTCCTACGCCAACGATATCACCCCTCTGTTATCTGAAACACTATTCAAACAGCCGACAACCTTAATCGAAACACTTTCCGTAAGATAAAACCAGCTCCCTCAGCCTCAGATTACCCCCAAATACGCTGCAGAAAATATAACATATAAGTATGTTCCGGAAACATCGTACCATCCCCAGGAGAGATAATGTGGCAAATTACTGAACCTCGACGTGTTCTATGCAGATTGGCCACCAGCCATAGCGATGTAGCCCCGTCAGGTACCATAAATGCGCAAATTTAATCTAATTTAAATATTTCGAGACAAAGCGGGCAACCACGATGCAAACTCTGCCGCATGATGAGTACCACTGATTTTACCAACAGCACTACGTCATCATTTTCATTCAGAAGTTTAGGCGATTACAACTATGACACTTCTAAAGTTCTATATTTCTTCTAATGTGCCATTTGTCGCGCACAATACATAGTACGAATAGAAACTATCTTTACGCCAGCGCCACATAAATAGCAAATCACATATAAGATTCACACTGTAGCTAAACCTTTCAAAACATGTGAATACGCTTGCGACTATTTGCAAATATGCCACTATTTTGAAATCGGGATTCTCTATAGAATACGAAGGATAAGCTTGAGCCTAATTTTTGTTACCAAGTTTAGCACAGTTGCTTGGGCAATTATTTAGAGGAGGGCAAGGCTGACGCTTAGAACATCTACCTAAATGTTGTTTCCCAGATTGCCTGCATGTTTTCAAGCGAAGCTTGTAAGCGCTAGCCTGCGCCGGCGATGTAACGCTAAAACTTCTATGGCTCATACCCACATTTGATATACGGGTATGAGCCAGGAACATGAAATAAAAAGTAAGAAAGAAAGAAAGAAGGAAAGGAAGGAAGAAAGCAAGAGCATGTGCGGGGAATGCTACGCCGGCGCCGGCTCACGTGATGCGCGCGACAAGTCAGGGTCGTTTGGTGTGTCACGGGGAGGGAAAGCGGAAAAAAGAAGGTTGGCGTGCGCTCCAGCGCGCTTCCCTCGCCTCAGATCAGTTTCAGCGACCGGATGGAACGCCTCGCGAGGTGCGTTTTACCGAGGAGCAGGCTGAGTTTGAGCAAAGGCGCCGCAAACTCGCTCAGGAAAGGGCTCGTCGTCGACGAACTGATTATCTGGCCTGAGGGCTTGCGATGCGCAGCTGAAGCCCCGATCTGCAGACCCCGACTTGCGGGTGCGCGATGTTGAGGCGAAACGTCCGCGAAGAGCCACCTACCCTAAGTTAAGGGCAAACGAAGCACAACGCGTGCGACATCGTCGGCTTGCCACAAGCTTCGCTTACCCCCATTTCCTCGACAGGGAAAGTGTTCCCAATTTTTTCCTCTCGCTATGCCGTCATCGTTGTGTCATTGTTGTCATACAGCTTTTGTGATACAGTCATATTCACGACATTGTAAAGATACACTCGTCTTCATCCAATTGCCGTCATGCTGTTGTTACTGCAATTACGTCTCTGACATGTATTCGTTAGATACTAACGTTGGGATGCCGTCGCGGTCGTTCCATTGCCACATTTTAACTTTGACAAAAAACCATCAGCACGCCATCATCGTCATGCAAATATAGGCATACCACCATCGTCCAACTGTCGTTTCATCTTCATCACTTCTGCACCATCGGCATTACATCACGAGACCGATATCCGCGCTATTAAACAAATCGCGAAATGAAACCCTTATGCAGCCACGCTCCAATTTCGCATTAGTTGGTATCGTCATGGTCGATGGATGTTTTTGGGAAAATTGCACTCATAGTAACATTCCGAAAATCGTTTCTGCGTAGTGCAGGAATGTCAAGTATCGTCCCTTATGAATACATATGTATGACACAACACAAATATAATCTGTAACCAGACGCGCACATACTTTCGCAAATGATTGCGTCACCCTCCTGCGATAAAACAAGAAAAGCAGTGAGCACAACCTACGTGAGGAGATTTATTCGGTTGGTGCCAACCCTCGCACATAATTGCGTAATCCCCAGAGATAAAACTGAAAAAAAGCAGTGAACACAACCTACGGGAGGGGATTTACTTGGGTGGTGCCAACCCTCGTACATCATTGCGTGACCCCCAGGCGATAAAACTAAAAAAAAAAACAGTCTGCCCAACCTAGCTGAGCGGATTTATTCAGCTGGTCCGAAGCGAGTGCCAATGGCAGTAATGCCAAGTTATACCTCCTTCTTCCATGGAAGCCTTTGCGCATGTTGAATAAATTGTAACAGTAAAGCGTATCCGATGCACTAACACAAAGAACTGAGGTTAGACTCCATGCTGCTGTTGTATAGTGTGTTACCTTGAAGAAACAGCGCATGATGAGGCCTGCGCGGGCGCGCACTTTCAAGATCGCTTTCAAGATACGGCGCCCACGCAGCAGCACTGTGAGCAGCAGCCGACGGAGCAGAAGGCACCCATGGCTGGCGAAAGAAGACCGCGTGTTTCCAGCCTGCCTCCCTTCCTCGCGTGCACTACATTAAGCCGCGATTCCCGGCTCACCCTCGTACGCTCAATCGCACACACAGCATAGGGCGCGCGGTGACTACTTGATCGCCATTGGACTTTATACAGAACCTCACGGCGACGGCGACCGTGATGACGGCGGCGCCAACGACGCCGATGGCAGAAATGCGCTTTGTGTCCACATCATTGCTATCGCAATGAAAAACGAATAAAAAAAGATGGTTGGGCCATTGCTGAGTGCAAACACCACTCACGAGCATTACAACTGAAATTTCTCATAAACTGTGCAATTATTCTGAGAAATCGTTCAAGGGAATATTACGACTATTGTTTTGCAACGCTGCGTGGTGGCGTTCACGATTTAAATAAGCAATCACCAAGAGGATTGCTAATTTAGATTGCTAATCGCGAAGGAATTCACACAGTGATACCTTTAGATAATGTACACCTTCCAGAAGTACTTGGATTTCAAGTGGACGGTAGCATCAACCGGCCAGCAATCGAGATAAGCAAGTGACATTTACAGTATTAGTGAAAAAGAAAGCATGGGAAAGGCTAATATGGCCGGATCCGCTACAGGCATTGGTAGTGTTACAAGGTCGATAGAGAAGTTTTGAGAAAAAAAAATTATGGAGATGTATACAAATATGCTATACTGATAAACATGTCTAGCATACGTGATTAACTCAAGCAGGCTAGGTGAGAATTTGTCAACGGCTGCCTGTTTCAAAGGTGATGCCAATAAATTATCACCAGCAGCTGCAACGCAACGTGCATGGGAGTACCGCGTTCTCTTTTTTTAAAATTTTGAACGTAATTATCAATTATTATAACGCAACTGGTACCTTGCGTACGCCGCAAAAGAATACACATCACCGTTCTTGCCCAGATTTTTAACCACTAATCCATACTTTTGTTTCTCGCGTTGTGTGTCATTGGCTCAACGTTGGATGTCCGCTAGGAGTTCGTGCAACGGTCGAGGTAGAGAGCGTGGGATCCCCGAACCACTCTTGTAACTAGGGCGCCTGTGATGAACCCCCACAGAGTACAGCCAGGAAACTGACTCCTAGTACTTCCGAAGCTAACTGACTTGTGCAGAATCGCTGTATTTCATTTGTCGCTTTCTCGGATTGGCAGACATCGGCGTAGGATTTTGAAGTAAAATTTTGGTCTAGGGGATTGCTTGGTACAATCACATGTACCAAAAACCTGCTTTACTATTATCGCGTATATATTTGCAACCGTACTATCCGTGCGTCCTACTTTTGCTTTGGTGCGGGAAGGAAATAAGCCACTATCAGTCGCACATGTGCCGCGTACACAAATGGCCCAGTTGTCTGGCCACACAGAATGCAAGCGGAGCTAAATTTGGCCTCTAGCTTGGCGTTAAGAGAGACGTATTCTTAGCAGCACGTTTGTCGATCAGGGCGGGAGTGGTCGTGTTTGAGAGGTCGTTGAACCGCAGTAGGTATAGTCTATCAAACTGAAGCCTATAAATATCAGCAGTTTTAAAGCACGCAATTGTTTAGTTCTATTGCAAGTGTTTCCCACTTGGTCGGTTATGGTGATCCCACGTTCAACGGGTAGGACCCTGAAATGACGGTAAATGATTCAGAAAGACAGAGGGCTGCCCAACGCCTGTGACTACGGTGGAAAGTGTACATCTCCATTCGAAGTACACGCCCAATGTACTCGTATGGAGACAAACGCAGTAACCTCAATCATGTAAGCGTGCAGCGGGATCAAGTGGTCGTAGGCAGTTTCGGGCGCCATCAGTGGGGAGGGGGTGTCATAACTTTACCTCAGTGTCAATACGGGCCCAGCGAATCAAACAGGCTCACTATAAACAGAGAGCGAGCACGATTGAGTGAAAATAGCGCCGACTTCGAACTGTTTATTGCACTGACGTTGCTGGCATATGTACACATACGAAGCGCCAGCACGATAAGGAAAAAGAGAAAAAATGTATTTCGCTCTTACACATATTGCAAAGAACCAACTAGCTAACCAAGCAACTATTATGATTGAACCTGTTTGATGAAAACGCGGGTCCATGGGTATGTGCCACCAGGCGGTGCCGCTTTTAATGAAGGTTTGTGATGACGGCTTCGGAAACTAGGGGCGCGATCTTGTACGCGTTCGAAAATGGAACGGAGGCGTTCCGTTCCATTTTGGAACGCGTACAAGATCGCGCCCTAGGTATGTGCTACTGCGAATGTGCCACTCTGCAATGACAAAATGATATCCCATAAATTCATGCGATGCTGTGCGGAATCGAATTCACGTGATTAGGATTCCTCAATGACAGCAACCCGGCGTATTCGCAGGCTGTGCCACAAATGCACCGGGTATGCGTCGCTCTTGAATGAACCTCTCGCAAACTTGGGTCATTTAGCATGTACTACTGAGTGGGCGGCAAGCGAGGAAACAATCATCAGTGTTCTCAGGCACCGGATTATGGCGCTTTTGGTGCCAGAGGGCACGCTCTCTGATCGTGTTCTACAACGCGCTTCGTCTTTTTTTTTCTCCTTTGGTCTCGTGTGTTCCCACGAGTGGGGCTTTCTTTTTCGAAATTCGTAATTTCTTTATTTTGTTGGTTTGGGCTTCGTGCGCAGCCACGACTGGCTCCTTTTGCGTTCATTTCATTTTCTTGCGGCGCGTGCACTTAATATTTGTTTGTCATTGTCGTCTTCTACTACCACGCACATCACTAGCATCCGTGCTATGCCTCAAAACTTCCGTTTATGCTTTACAAACACTGCTTTCTGCGTCACGCGCTTTACTCATCACGGGTACTCTATGTAATCCGCAAAGGAGCGGAACACGGACATACGTTGTATTCGGGGTGTTTCAATAAAAACTCGAAATAAATGGGGATATATTCAATGCATAACTAATTCTTTAAATATACTATAACTTCTGCGCAACGACAACAAAAGTACGTAACTGGAGCAAGTACTTCAATGTTTCCATCATTGCCATTCGTTTGTGTACAAGCTCCAGTTAGGTCGTTTTATGTTTTTTTTGCGCATATAGTTAAAAAAAATTGTTGGCAAGCTTTATTATACACTACCCAAAATTTAGACCTTCTACATGTTTTATCAATAAATCTCCGTAAATACATGTGTAAGAAACATTGACCGTTCAACCCTCACTGATACGACACTGAATGTTTCTTCTTACAGAGATGGCACCTACATTTCTGCTCGTTGGCGCTATACTGCTTAACGTGTAAGCCACAATATGCTCAGGTAAGTGCTGATGTCACGCGTACGTCAGCGCCTGGTACATTCGTTTGAGCAGGCAGAATGAACACATAAACACATGGTGTGACACACACACACACAGCGTTCATTCAATATGGAGTTTAAATAGCAGACGTTAAAATACAACACTTATTGCACATGGAATACGCCCTCACTAGCAATGTTTTAGGATCACAATACCGTGTGAACCAACGTTTGTGGGGCGATAGTTTAAAAGCTGCCGTCCTGGCGCTTACACTATCGGTTATGTCCTTCACGGATGTCGTCGTGACCCGGTCTGTGGTCCGTCGTCGCAACCCGGTCGTGGTCAGTCGCCGCTGGTGTCCAGTGTCACCGATGCCTCGGCTGAAGTAACGAAGGCCCAATCGCTTGGGAGCTGCCGCGCTCCACCTGAGCGGGACTTGTGCCTGCTGGCGCTCCTCTTGCACACCGACCCAGCTTAGTTCCGTAGACGGGACGTTGCTTGGCTGCAGCCAGCCTTCCCGTGTCCACGTTCAGCAGCGTGAACGCTCACATGTCCTGGTGGCTAGGTCCGGACCAGTGGTAGTTTCGGAGCCGGCGGTGAGCGGCTCGCCGAGCCTGGTACTCGAGCCGGATGCCGCTAGATCGCCTAAATACTGGGGCAGGACCCAGAGTGGCGTTCTCTGGCCGTCTTCTCCCGGAACACTGCGCCCCAGCCACTACGTCCTTCCATGCGCGCTTCGTTTCCGACATGGCGTCTTCACGCCTTCCCTACAAAACTTCATCGTTTTTCCAATGTTCCCTTGCGCGCCTTCGTTCGTATCGTCTCTTCCTCTTTCTTTACTTCTGCTTGTCACTCCACACAATGGCCCCCTATTTTTCTAGTTATTGCTCCGCTAAAACTGCACGCACTCTTCACCTCTTCGGTTTTCAAGGGCATTACACTGCACTCCACAACACCAAACCACACAGCACTTGCGCTAACCCTTTTTCCATTCACAGATCACCACACTTCACCGCACCAACGCGCACATCAGTTAAGTTTTCAATGAGTCGGAACAACGCGTCAATGTCAACAACAGGATCAGTCACAAGGCACTGTTGTATTCTGCGAGTGCTCGCGGAAGATTACTTCTCACAAGAAGCTCCATACACTACGTATAGGCATCAGTAGCATGCTATCCCCAAACATGCTTATCTCTTAAGTGTTCTCAAGTATATCTCAAGTATGCCAAAACAAACCTATTCACCATAGCGAACTGCTCAAAGCCCTTGGTGCCACGTTGACTCACGTGGTCCGCAATCGCCTATCTCTCGCTTCATGTCTGATGTGGATGAGGCCAGACGGGAAGCCAGCCGTAAGCCAGCCGTATAGTTCCGGAGCCGGCGGCAGCTGCTCGCCGAGCCTGGTACTCGCGTGGGACGTCGCTGGTTCGCCAAGGTACTCGGGCAGGACCCAGAGTGGCGTTCTGCGGCCGTCTTCGCCTGGAACGCTGCGCCCTGGCCACCACGTCCTGCCAGGCGCGCGCCCCGTCTCCAAGATGGCGTCTCCACGCGCTCCCTTCACTTCTTCCTTTTTCGAATGTCTTCTTGCGTGCTTTCGTTCGCTCGTTTGTTTGGTCGTTCGTATCTCTTCCGCTTTCTTTACTTGCGCTTGTCACACCTGACAGCTGGCTACCGATTATTTATAAATAGCCTTATTACTTAAGGCTTTCGCAAAACACCAGACGTCTGCTTGCACCAATCTGTGACTTTCTGCCGTTCCTTAAAATGCTTTTTTTTTAACCGGGGCATCTGGCTTCATCTTGTACTTAGATTCAGGTTGCCAATACTCTGGTAAAAAGAGCGAAATTGCAGTACTACCTTTGTTGTACCAATATAAAATCAGCTCTACGATGTCACACGCTTCGAACATAAGATAGCGCCCTTGTTTTCTTGTGCAAACGTAGAACCAGAGAATGTCGACTCACAAGCTAGCTGACTCTTGCTCAGTATAACGGTGCACGATAGATAAAACGTAATATAATGTTTCACGCGCAGAGCAGAATGTATAGAGTGTACCTCTATCATAGCAAAAGAAATTAGATATGTACTATTGATTTCTACTTTAGTGAGCAGTTTTAAAACGTAATGTGTTGTATTTGGTAACAATCTTCCTGTACAACGTCCCAGTTGCCTTTGCCGACCTGTCATAATCTAGAGTATGGCAATATCGCATGACAAAGCGAGAGTCCAGCTTCATAGTAGCTGAATACGTCCAGTACTACTGGGGGAAGGCCGATGCAGCTTGAACAAAATCGCATACAAGCAAATCAGTTCAAACCTTGATACGCTGTTTGACACTGTCCTTAAGTACATGGCACTTGGCCTAGTTTATACATTGCTTACACATTTCAGTATGGTATGTTAATAGAAAGCTCATCATATTTTTGATTCACCTATATTACGAGTTTGCAAAGGCGTCAGCGTGTCTGCTCGCAAGCACCATAATTAAAGTGCCGTTTCTGCACATTTCTGAGATGCAAAGATGTAATTTGCTCTGCGAACGCTCTTGAAGCGTCTGAAATAGTAGCAGTGTAATACATAAATTTTACATTATAAGTTTTATCACGTTCTTGCTTTATTCCAGTGTGGTGGAACACACTCCAGTGAAGACGAAATCTGCACGGAAAAGGATAAGTTTTGCCCAAATGGTACGAAACCGTGCTGCCTAACTCTCTATTCAGAAGTGCGCCTGACATCAGAGAAAGTTCACATAAAAGAAAAATGTGGTAAGTACATTTTTTATAACATTCTATGCATAACTCACATTCCAGTGCATTCATTGGAAATGTCAAATGTTTGCAGCTCCGTAACAGAGTAATTTTTAAAACGCTTACAATCAACTTGGTATTCGGAATCTACGGGGCAAGATTTGTCGCACTTGCCAGCGACATTTCCCAGCACAGCTAGCGGTAATTTTTTCTTGATCATGACAGATCAAAATCAACTTGCTTGTCACACGTGAAGTGCCCCGTTCATCTCACGGTATGCGTCAAATCTCGGTGAACGGTCGTGCGTTTCAAGCCATTAGGCCATGTCAATGTCGAAAGTGCAGCAGTCACCCGAGCATATGACACTAATGGTATACTGCTGATGACAAGCGCGTGCCGCTACAAACACGGCACTTCTGTTGCCTGCGAAGGCTCGCATGCATGCAACGATCACCTGCTTCAGATGTGCAGTCTATGAAGCCGTTTTTCATTAGGTAGTCGGCACTTTTTATTGCGAATATTTCTTAGCCTACTTCCCGTACTTTACAGTTTGTATTTAGTTTTTACCTCTTTGCTACGTGGTTACTGTGAAAAAAATAATTCAAAAACTTCAGTATTGGTCAGTTTCAAACCTCAAACCAAGATAACAGCAAAGCGATGCTGTATCCGCGGGACCACAATTGCGGGCTGGGCATTCAGTGATTATTTTTCAACGTTGATGATGATGATGATTTATAGGTGTCCCCGTTGAAACGGGTGGTGACAAATAGCCAGCTAGACTGCTTGAATTACTCAGGTATGCTGTAGATGTTTTGCCTGCTAGCATTTTTGGTATACACCTCTTTAATAATTTTTATATTCCTCAAAAGTTCTATCTACCTTGTACGCTACTTATGCCTGTAACGGATCCGGTCGTATTCATTACATGCGCCTCTCCGGTGTACAAAGGTACTTCGGGCAAACCGGCAGATGCTTGAATGTGAAACTGCAGAAACATTGACTCAAGGTGCAGAAAGGGAAAGAGGGTTTTCCTCGTTTACATTGCAATCAATGCGGCTGCGCACCCGTATTTGAAGAGACGGTAATAATAGCGAAAGACACATAATAGCATACTGACCGATCATTGAAGTCATGACTATTCCAAAGGACAACTGCTTTCGTAAACCATCAGTCGCTTTGGCCAAAAATGAACGGTTATTTCTATATTCAGCTGTACGTGGTGTGCCGTCTTAGGCTTGTGCTTTTTGCGAAGATTTTAATTATATTTTCGGTAAGCCATTATGCATATGCAGTTTTACTTGTAATCAAGTGTGCGGGCTATATATATGTGTGTTCTTATATGTATATGTACGGGGGATCTTATATATATATATATATATATATATATATATATATATATATATATATATATGTGTGTGTGTGTACGGGGTTATGTGTGTGAAATGTACCTGAAGCGAATATCGACTGACCAATTGTGAGGGCATTGGTTATGTATTAATTTCTTCCAGGCAGGTCGCCTGCCTGGAAGACCGCCTTTCTTCTTTTATAATCTCGCGAATAATCATCATTCCATAACAGGAAAGAGAATTTATCTTTAACTGTGTGAACCTCAAATTAAGCTTTCCTGCGGGACATTTAAAGAGTAAGCAAATGCTTAATGTGTTTTGCTTAGAATTCGCTTCAGATGGAGTAGTCAATGATGACTGCAAATTACTTTGAAATTTACTGTAATTTATGTATGTTCGCGCCTAAGGTATTAAGAATGTCACTGGGCACATTATTTCAAATATCACCGGAATGTGGTCACTATTTGTAGCATAGTCAACAGTCGACCAAGAGGATACGCGAAGACCTCACCCTGAGAATGTAAAATCTGGAGTAGAAGCGGCTAAACCTCTAACAAAAGTTGGATGTTCAGAATTTTGACATAAGAGATTATTGCCCTGTGGCCAATGTCATAGTCGAGTACCACAAGGATGTGTTTTTAAACCCCATGCCAGATTATGAGAGTTGCAAGTCACCCGCCAATATGACATAATTTCCGCTAGTTGAGATTACACTATCTAGAGGCCGTGTATCATTAACCCATGAAAGATAGTATACATTCGCGTTGAAAAATGAAAGACATGAAGGTAGACTTAAGTCTACTACTAGAATTTCGAATTCAGGGGACTTAAGTTTCAATGCTATCTCAGCTTTGTGGCAAATTCTGGTTGGTGCGGGGGACCTTATATATATGCGTACGGGGCTATGTGTGTGAAATGTACCTGAAGCGAATATAGACTGACCAATTATGAGGACATTAGTTATGTATTGATTTCATCCAGGCGGCCTTTCTTCTTCTATAATCTCGCGATTAATCATCATTCCATCAGAGCGAAGAGAATTTATCTTTAACTGTAGGAACCTCAAATTCAGCTTTCCTACGGGACCTTTAAAGAGTAAGCAAATGCGCAATTTACCACCACTTCTTGTAGACCGATCTAAAAGAAGAGAGCGATAATTTCTGAGATGAAAACTTTTTTGTGAGGCTAACCAAATTTCTTGTAAAATGATTATATCCGGATTTAATTGAGCAGTAAGACACAATAAATATGTGGAAACTGCAAAAATTCAACGACAGTACCACTATAATACTTTTAAAGATCTTATGGTGGAGATAGTATTGCACAAGTAACAACCTTCTCCAAAATATCTCCTTGAGGACCTTATTAGGCGGAGACTTCTTGTTCTTATTTGGGGGCGATAATGAAGATGCACAATTTAATGGTGATCGGCTGCGTTTTTGAGCTCGAACATTGAGTTAACGTCAGTAAAGACATGCAAGTGCAACGTGTGATTTTGATCTGAACTTGCCGAGGTTTTAGATATCTCACGGCTGACACCTAGGAGAAGGGCACTCTCTTTGCTATTATGATTACTTCTTCTGGTGGTATTAGCTTAGAAGTTACAATAGGATGAGGTGTCGCGCCAGGTGTCGCGTGACGGGAGAGGGCATTGCCACGATGCCAAGTCACCCTTGCTCTCGCTCCCGAATCCTGTGTTATCCGCGCGTCCCTTTTCCGCGCAAGCTCTCGTCTGCGTTCTAACTGCGTCTCGGCAAGGCCAAATCAAAACGCGTCAAGCATGTCAACGCGCTCGCTGGCGCGCGAGGTGTTCATGAAAAGAACTGCTAGCGATGTTCAATTGGGCATTAATGCTTTCGCATTCTCTACTCATAAGAGATGCTTAGGTGTCATTGGATCTTTGTTTTATTTGGTCTACTCATACATAATCAGTGGTTACACGTCATACATGGATGTTCTCGTCGTTTCGGTGACATCGCGTGACAGACAGGCAAAGTGAAGTTGCCCGAAACATTTTTCACCAATTTTTGAACTGTTTCTATGAAGTGGAAATAGTTTCGAATAGCTTTATATTACATCGTCCCTTATCCCAAAATGCCTGCTGAAGATACTCGCTGTTGGTAGTGAAGAAAGCGACTATGTGATCGAGTTACACGAGCTAATTCTTTCAGTTCAGCACAGCCTTCATGGCTCCCACAATCGCCTGCACTTAGCGCTCAGAAAAAGCATTCTTGACATGGTACAACGATTACATATAAAGGATAAACAGTGTCATGAATGTCGTGTAAAAAAAGTTGACAGTCACTCTTACAATAAAGGGGATGAAGGCGAAAGCCTGCGCGCTCGCGAGCATTCCTTCAATTACTTCACATTATCATTCGAATGCGTTGTTTTTTCCTATTACTTGTTTTCTCCCACCAAAATTTGTGGTTTCGAGTGTCTTAATTACCTCCACCTTAATTTACTGTGCTTAATTATGTTCGCTCTAATTAACACCCAAGGTAGCTGGTTTGGCTCCGACGAAAGGATGAGCATTCGACTCCCACCAAAGGTCGTGGGCTAGACTGCTCTTATTACCTCTCTCTTAATTAACGTTGCCCTAAATAACAACAAAGGTTGTGGGTTCGACTCTCACCAAAAGTCGAGGGAACGACTCCTACCAAAAGTCGTGGGCCCGAGTGCCCTAATTTAATCTACGTCAATTAACTGGGCAATAATTTACTCCACTACATTAACACCAATGGAATATTGCTGAATAGTCCGATTCAGCAACAATGGTGACAAATAACAACAAATGACTAAGGACTTCAACCGAGAAAGTGTACGAGCGGGTTTGACGACGAATGTGCAGAAAACAAAGTTGTTGTTCAATAGCCTGGCAAGGGAACAACAATTCAGGATGGCCACTCGGCCTGTAGAGTCTGTAAACCAGTATATTTATCTAGGTCAATTATTCACAGGGGACCCTGATCATGAGAAGGACATTTACAGAAGAATAAAATTAGGTTGGAGTGCATACGGCAGGCATTGCGAAATCCTGGCTGGGAGCTTATCACTGTCGTTGAATAGAAAAAGGTGCAATCATTTCATTCTACGATGCTAAATATGGTGCGCAAACTTGCAGGTTAACGAAGAAGCTCGAAAACAAGTTAAGGACCACACAAAGAGTGATGGAACGAAAAATGTTAGGCTTAACGTTGAAAGACAGGAAGAGAGCGGCGTGGATCAGAGAACATACGGGAATAGCCGATATTCTAGTTGACATTAGGTGAAAAAATTGGAGCTGGGCAGGCCATGTAATCAGTAGGATAGATAACAGGTGGACCATTAGAGTTACGGAATAGATACCAAGTAAAGGGAAGCGCAGTCGAGGACGGCAGAAAACTAGGTGGGGCAATGAAGTTAGGACATTTGTAGGCGCAAGTTGGAATCAGCTAGCGCAAGACAGGGATAATTGGAGATCGCAGGGAGAGGCCTTCGTCCTGCAGTGGACATAAATATAGGATGACGATGGTGATGATGATGATTAACATAAAAGGTGATGGTTTCGACTCCTACCAAAGGTCTTGGGTTCGAGTGCCTTAATAAATATATCCTAATTATATGTACCTTAATTACTTTGTCTTAATTAACACTTCCTTAATGAACTGCAACCAAATATCGAGGGTTCCCACAAATACCTTGTATTAAACCCACAAATACCTTGTCAGGAAAATTTCTTACTGCAGTTGGAGCAAATATTTCAAGACTTTTTCGCTCTTTCACTACAGGGTACCAATGGTGAACCAGTGTGACAAATCTATCCGCACTTTGGCAGACACATACATTTATGAATACTTGATGAATTATGAATCTCAAGAAGCCGACTACGGAGAACCAGTTTCAGTGTAGCTTAATACATATCTCGAGCCAACCAGAAAAAAAAAGAGAGCGGCCAGGACTGAGTACCGGTAGGGCAGTGCTGGCCATGAGTAGAATAGCACGTCCGTCCGCGTGGACCATGGTGTAAGAAATGTACTCTTTAAGAGGGGACACTTCACGGCTTGCTTGCGAGACGCGATGGACCAGATGAAGTAGCAACAGCGCGTGTCTATCGACCCGGTGACGGCAGCGGATACCTGTCGGCAGAACGACGTAACTTCTGTGAGAACGCAGGCGAGAGCTTGCGCGGACAAGGAACGCGCGCATGCCCTCTCCACCACACTCCACTCTCACCCCGATGACCTACTTTCGCGCGTCACTCAATCATTTTGGATTTCCCGCCAAGCGCTGGTTGCGATAACAATGGGAGAATAAACCAGCGAAAACCTTTTCTGTCTTGAAGTTGCGTCGTACCGCCGATAGGTATCCGCTGCCGTCACTGGGCCGATCGGCGCGTGCCTTTGCTACTTTATCTGGTCGATCGCGTCTCGCGAATGTCCTCACCTGAAGAGCATATATCTTAGACCGTTGCCTGACAATAACAATCTAAGGAATTTATGTAGTGTTGACAAATGCTGAATTGTGAGCAAACAGTGAAGAAAAACAGCCTTTGATGTACTATAGCATAAAATATCCACTGATACAGCAGGATAAAAAAATAAGAACCGCATGGGCTATGTAAAAATGCTTGGCGGGGTATGGGTTATATATACCAAAAGTCATGGGTTTGACTCTTGTCAATGGTAGTGTGTCTTTTTTAACACTTTTCGGTGCACTCAATTTTACTGCCATAACGCCGGAAATCAGATTTTTCGACGCGTGAGTCATCTAAGGCTATCATCTTAATACCTTTGGTGATGTATATGCATGAAGACATTGATGTTGAAATTTTTTTATTGTGTAGTAGTCAACAGAACAGGGATAGAATTCGCTATATTTATAAGCTGCGCCCTCCGTACACAGTCTCTTTGCAAAAAACCTGCTACGCTAAGAGTGCGACCAAAGTCACTTACGTGGGCACTTACGTGACTGTGGCCTATGAGACCAGGAGCAAAACAAAGGTCGGATTAAACAAGAACGAACGAAGGTACTGTCACCAGAAGGACCAACTTATATCCAACGAAACACTTTTAGGAACACAGACTTGGCCTCGTTATTCAAATCCCGGTTACACCCTTGTGCTCTCGCCGACGCCGCTTGTTTATTTTTTATCTGCATGGTGCTTGAGATACAAAAAGCATTACGTGTAGCTAGTGTGGCTAATTACTGCATTACTACGTTCAACTCCTCGTTTTCTACCCTCCATTGTGGTTCACTTGCTGAGGCTAAGAGATCGTGTTGTACTCAAAAAGAAAACATTTATAGATGTCAAAGCTCTATTTTAAAGTACACTCATTTCACAGTAGATGACATGGCAACTGTGGATATGCACATTCAGCGGCTTCTGCGTTTTGCCCCACCTTTATCTTTTGGTTCAGCTACGCAACATAGAAACATATTCGAGAATGTGTTGATTGTGGCGTATTCTGTTCCTACATTCTGCTCTATTCTATTCCTCTAGTGCATGCCACCTTTGTGTATCTTTTGATATTTATTACGCTATAGAACACCTTGCCAAAATTGTCTTGTTGATTTTATGCATGTCTTACCCTATGTAAATTTTGCAGCTTTCTGCGCACTCTTCTATGTGATTATGTTTTCCTGCGTGCGTGACATATTTTCGAAATGAACCTAGCGAGAGACCAAAGCTTGCCACAAACGATAACATCTCCACATATGTATACATACTCATACATACCCAAGCTTATGTATTTCACGTGTTGAAACGTGGTAACGGTTTATCTATTCATATCTTTTTAAATGTTTCTGTATTCTGTTGTACAATTCTTTTGTGTTGTTCTATTCAATATTAAAATTTAAGAGTAGTTTAAGGTCCGCAACAAAATTTGGGAACGGGCTAGATGGTGATCCATGTTTTAACAACGCAGTTGTCTCTGCTGAAATAAATATAAGTTTACAATCAGTGCTTGTCTTCGTTTTTCTGTCCGTCCTCCGTCTGCCTCTTCACTGTTGAAGCGACATTAGGCCTCAAATGCGTTTATTTTTTTTGTCTCATTTTCTACTTGTTATCATTTCCATTTTTTTTCTCTTCTTAGTGCCCGAAGGTACACCCTGCGATAACAGACAGGTTGGTTGGCCGCTAAGTGAGTGCCCTAAGCCCCAGTCTGACTATACCATCGAGTGTTCGGTAACAGGATGGACAAGTGGAATATGCATGTGCGAATGCGGTTAGTTGCGTCTGCTTCTGTTCATTCTTTCTTCGCTCTAGCGAAAAACGTTTTTGCAGATATGAAGCACAGTGATACAGTAGTAGCTAGGACAATGTCACAGAGGGGCATCTGGTAGCACCAATAACAGTTTTAGGGAGGACGTTACGGGGGAAAATTGATTGGATAAACTATAATGGGCATGTGTGATGGTTAGCGCGGATTATAACAAGTGCAACGAAGAAGAAAATGTTTCCTTTAGTTGAAGCGTCTGGGTCTTCGTTCAGGCCAACACATTGAAAGCCCTAAAGCCTCTTGCTAACCACAAAGAAAAGGAAACAAGAACAAGAAAAATAACACGCAGAATCCATGATTGCGATATGTACATTGTTTAAATGAAGCTTCCGTTATCTCGCAGGCTCTACCACCTCACCTAATTTTGAAAAGATTCTGCTCCTCATTAACTTACTTGCATGTACAATATTTTCGTCCGTAAGGCAGATGAGAGCAAAATCCGGCCTATAATGACAGTCCAGGTTCTTTTTTCTACACGTTAGCTTTGAGGCCAGTTCATTCACACTTTATTTTATGGTTGCAATATTCACTGGGACGGCAAGCACGCTAAGTACTTCGCTTTTACACAACGATTTCACTTCAACATAAGTGCAAGGTACTGCGATCCGCAAATGCTCTGTTAATAATGGCATTACTGCCACCAATCATGGAGGGACGATGGTTACGCAGCGTGCATCGGATTGAATTTGTTCTACGCAAAGTGGCGGTGAATCGGTGCGCAGTTGTTTATCGTCGTGTTCCCGCGAACAGCGTTAGTTTCACAAACTAGACGTTAACGGCAGTGTTGAAGATGGGCCTAACACAACTCACATATCTAGACGTCAGGGATCAATCAGTTTATTGCAGCTCGTACAAAACTGTGACAGGCGAGAAGGAAAAGCAGCGTCACTACACTTCTTCAATGGCTTGTGCACCACACGAATTACAGAGTACCAGAAAACGTGTCGCAGATATCTCAAGCAGATTCTTACAGAACCCAAATTTAATCAATGTAATACTAAAAAGTGCATGATTATAGATTTATATTTATGACAAGCAAACACTAGCCAACATTTTAGTCGTGTTTTTGGTAAGCTTAGTCGATGCACCTTTGACAGACATTGAGATAGGAGGAATGTGATTATGATAATATTTATCTTTTAAAATAGTATATTTCACCCAAAAAGGCATAGTTTTCAAAGCGATAACCTACTAACAGAAAATCACAAGAACGAATATTTGAAGTTTATTGGTGTATAAATTGTAGTATACATTCACCTAATACCTAAATAAGCACTGTGTCGCGCGCCGAAAGCCAAGCATAAAAAGGTGTAGCTGGTTACCACGACTACGGACTGTCACATTGCTGGCGCGTGCTTCTTTAAGAGCGAACATTTATTGCTGCCCTTTATTTCAAAGTTTCAACTTTTCGTCGTCTATAGGACTGGACAACTTGACCTACAGGATGATGCGCGGCGTAAACAGGCAGTGCGCATAATGCCAACGGCCTAATCAGCATTCTCGAGAATGCCCTCCTTTCGTCGAGGGAACGGCAGTTAATGACTTCCAATATAATGCGCCCAGGGCATGTATGGGCTCCTCCGCGCAGGCCGCAACGCGTAGTCATGACGGCGTAGAGGAGGAGACCCGTGCTATTGTCTTGCTACCCCGCCGTGTGGTAGTGCGTGCTCAATAAGTAGAGATTGAACGCTGGGCGGTGAAGAAAACAGCCGCTTCCCTACAAGCCTCACTGGTACTCCCGCCTAACCCCCACATACTGACCCTCACACTCGCCGCATATCACCCAACTACCAACACTATATACACTTGCGGCTGCTTATCCTGGAAGTTGCAATAAAAAGTCACAGGCATGCGCGGCACACGCAGCACAGTCACAGCGTAAGCTGGTGGAGCGGCTCAAGAGTAGCTCCAATTTGGGCACCACGCACAACAGGGTCTTCGCGGCAGTCTGTTCGCCTGGTTTGCACGAGAACGATCTGAACTGTCCGCCCGGCGTCGACGGCGAGCTGCGGCTTGTAATGCTGTCTGCACAACAGTCTGCTGAGCCCGATCGCGTATTTCCATTTGCTAGTAGGTACAGCGTTTGACCGCTGGCGCCACGCTGCGCCACTCGCGCGTACCAAGTTTCGAGCCGCCGCCGTTGGAACGGAGGAGGCGTTGACGGAGAAAACGCTGGGCTGGTGGTGACTTAGCCTGCTGTTGGGATCGGTGGTATTATAAACGCATCACTGTTTTGATGATCCAAATATAATCTCACTATCAGGGAGGGAGCAGTCTACCTGACTGGAGCAGTATTTTTTTATTTGGGGTGTTGCGACGCTGCGCTCCGCAACACCCCAACAACCGCCGCTTCGCGTCGGCGCCCGGCACCACGGCTGCCGCCGTGGCGCCGGGGTTCAAGCGACCGCGCTGGCAAACAGAGAGAGAGAAAAAAAAGCGAAAAGCGCGATATTAAGAAAAAAAATGGTTGATCCCTCTTATATAGGAATCGGTATAGAACACGAAAGTGAAACGTGTCTTCAATGACATGCGGAGGCACCACATGCTACTTGCTTGAAAGCTACAACGCGCCGCAACCGACTGCGCTTACGAACGCGCATCCAAAGTGCATCCGAAGCGCAAGCGACGCGCGATGCGCCGCTCGGTTAGCACGGTCCCAAACAGTGTCGCCGTCTGGTGGCCTCCGGCGGAAGGCATCACCGGCGGTGCCAGCGTCTCCCATTAGAAACGCCCGGCGGTCGGCACACTAGTAAGTATATTCTAGGCACTATAGTCGTACTGCTGAGACCACCGAAGCGTTCACTGTCGGTGCGCGTTAGTGTCATAATGCAGTACTTCTCTTTTCTGCTCGTAGGCGGCGGCACCGCCCCGAGCAAGAGCGCGGGTACACGGAGGAGTGTTAGATATATAAGGGGCGTCTGTGTAGCTCTCTGCAATTGCGTTTGTGGCGCAATGGGTTAAACGCTCGGCGATCTATCGTCGCGGACCGAGAGGTTGTGGGTTCGATTTCCAAATTTTGCATGTTTGTGGAACTTTTTCTTCTGGTTTCTTTCTTTGTATTATGTTCGTGTACATTGTAAGCTGACGTATTTCCGTGACGGAAATACGTCACTGAAGTCTTGGTGGACCCCGGAATAAAACACTTTCGTGTTAAAAAAAATGTAGGCAGAGCGGGTTTCGAACCGGCGTGCGCAAGATCCCGAAGCGAGCGCCGTAACCACTCGGCCATACAGCCCCGCTTCCCAGGGTTGCATTCGTGCAAACCATATGATTTCGTTCGAGCGCCCTCGGTGAACGGAACCACCTAGAAACGCGGTACGCGCGAGCGGCGCAGCGTGGTGCCAGCGGTCAAACGCTGTACCTACTAGGAAATGGAGTGTTGCTGCCCGATCAAGTCTTACAACGGCAACTTACATGTTGGGCGCACCGCGTTTGCCGGCACCTTCACTAAATGGCGCCACCATACTGGCGGAGGCTCGGCAGCTGGGGAGCTCGTTGACGGCGCGCCTCGTCTGAATCGTATATCGTTGTCTGCGCCTACGGACACTGCGTTTGCAGGCATCTTACATAGATGGCGCCACCATACTGGCGGAGGCTCGGCAGCTGGGGAGCGCGTTGACTGCGCGCCTCGTCTGAATCGTATATCGTGGTCTGCGCCTACGGACGCTGCGTTTGCAGGCATCTTACCTAGATGGCGCCACCATACTGGCGGAGGCTCGGCAGCTGGGGAGCTCGTTGACGGCGCGCCTCGTCTGAATCGTATATCGTGGTCTGCGCCTACGGACGCTGCGTTTGCAGGAATCTTACCTAGATGGCGCCACCATACTGGCGGAGGCTCGGCAGCTGGGGAGCGCGTTGACTGCGCGCCTAGTCTGAATCGTATATCGTGGTCTGCGCCTACGGACGCTGCGTTTGCAGGCATCTTACCTAGATGGCGCCACCATACTGGCGGAGGCTCGGCAGCTGGGGAGCGCGTTGACTGCGCACCTCGTCTGAATCGTATATCGTTGTCTGCGCCTACGGACGCTGCGTTTGCCGGCACCTTCACTAAATGGCGCCACCATACTGGCGGAGGCTCGGCAGCTGGGGAGCTCGTTGACGGCGCGCCTCGTCTGAATCGTATATCGTGGTCTGCGCCTACGGACGCTGCGTTTGCAGGCATCTTACCTAGATGACGCCACCATACTGGCGGAGGCTCGGCAGCTGGGGAGCGCGTTGACTGCGCGCCTCGTCTGAATCGTATATCGTGGTCTGCGCCTGCGGACGCTGCGTTTGCAGCATAGAGTTTCTAAATAAAAAACCTAGAGGGAAAAGTGGCGCTAGTGTCTACGGGGGTTCTCCTGAACGTCACCTCAACCTACATGGGAATGATGGGAAGTACAGGCTTCGGATTGACTTCTGTCTTGAAACTGGTGGCGTTTGCATGCGGCGCAGTAAACGAAGCTGTATTAAAACATTTTCGTGCAAAAATTAATTTTATTTATGTTGTGTTTTATATAATGCATAATACATTGAATAAAGTTTGTATGACTTTGAGATTGAAGCATGGTTTACCACCAGGGTATGCATCGTTCTGCCTGATTTAGCGCCATTGAATAATTATTTATTTACTTTCACAACAGCAATAACAACCGTGCATGTGCTTATATAAATATACTCATCAAATATTTGTGGGAATTAAATTTTTGTATTATGAGAAAAGTGTTGCGCCTTTGAGAGAAATGTTACAAGTGTCGTCTGCTACGATGCCTGCTCGCTGCGAACGCGAGGAAAGTGAATTTTTCTCGCAGACGCACTTGCGTCTGCGCAGACGCACTTGCGACTCTCTCGCTCTTTTGAAAGGCTGCATCGGCTGTCACGATTGATGAACGTCTTCGAGTACTTTTAAACACATCTGCTGCAGTGCTATCTTGGACGCTTGTGGCCTCTTACGAGCATGCTTCACTATATTTTATGTTGACGTACCACTTCTTCTGAAGTGCGCGCCAGCAACTGTTATGTCGTGGCTTTGCGCTTACCCGTTTTGCGACAGCAGACTACAGCCAGGAAGCAGCAACCTTTCCTACCACAAGTAAGTTTGTGTTCTCAAATGTCCTGAAACAACCATTTCAATGAACACATAAACGAGTAATGTGCAATGAAGCCCTCAATCAAATTTGATTGTCAAGCCAGTAGAAGAGCAACTATGTAGCAAACAAAATGCTTTATGCAAGCAGTCAGCAGTCGCTTTCTCGTCAGGGCTTCGTCAACGCGCCGCGACACAAGCATCGTTCCAGCCGCTAGCTCAGCACGCTATCGCCATAGAATAAAGAACCCTATCGCTACTTCGAGCGACCAAACAAATACAGAGAGCTCGAGAGTTTTGCGCCGCACTGCCCCACTGTGGATTGTACCAACTGCGCTTGGAACAAAACTAGCGAAACCAAAACTGACAAAAAATACCTGTAGACTAGTTCGCCAGTCAACAGAATACCAATCCGTAGCCTGTACTTCCCATCATTCCCATGATAGTTGAACGATCGCAGCGCCACATTGCCCTCTAGTTATAGTAATATGAAACTCTATGGTTTGCAGGCATCTTACCTAGATGGCGCCGCCATACTGGCGGAGGCTCGAGTCGTCTCACCCTGCGTTTGCCTTATAGGATATTTTCCGCAGCCCGATAGCAAGCGCTTGCGTGGCTCAGTGGTAGAGCATCCGGATCCCACGCAGCGGGCGCGGGTTCCATCCCGGCGGTAATCGGGTACTTTTGTCGCGTTTCCGGCGACCGCGGTTACGCGGCGGACGCCGCCCGCGGTGGCATCGTCGCGACCCGGAACGGCTATTGGAATGAGCCCATAACGGCTTACGCTGCAAAATTAAGGATCGGCAGAGTAATGGACTTTCGAAGAGCAATGTACCTACACGCCGGAGAAGACAGCTTGGCGGCGGAAAGCACAATAATCCTTTCATTAACCTGTGAGGTGCGAGCATAATACGGTACATCAGCCATATTGCATAGACTTTCCTTATGCAATCATCATCAGCCCATATCTATGTCGACTGCTGGACGAAGACCTCTCGCTGCGATCCCCAATTACCCCTGTCTTGTGCTTTCCTTATGCATTGAGAGGATTTTATTAATATTAGGCGCAGCGCCCATGCCTGACACAAGAACAGAGTATCAGTATAAAATTATAAAGGCTTTTCAAAAATGTAACTTCGTCACAACACAGCGAGAAAAATCACGGCATCCACCCTGGTCCTTGGTTACACTACGTGAAGAAAATCGACAATGAATCCGGCGATTGTAGTATACATATATTTTTATTTAATTTTTCTTCACAGGAAATATGCACCTAATGCAAGAAACTACCAATAATTTATGAAAGGGTGTAATAACCATGTCTGAAGTGACTATTGTGTTCGTAGTAAATAAAATACACAGGGTTTTAACCTATCTGCATATACGATTACACTGCTGTTTAGACAGTTTTACAATCGCAAAATTACTGGTGCGTATTTCACTTGCTTATTGTTAAGGCGCCCCACCCGCCCCAGGAGTCATTTCATGTTTCATTCATGAACTCGGTGTTTTAAAGCATCGTCTAGAAAATGTTGCGCACCACCACTTTTATTTTTCGACATGGTTCCTGATCAGAAGTAATAACAGTTGAAATTTCACATACACATGCTGCCAGGAACTGAATTTACATGACAACATAGGTAATAACCTCGCTTTGCATGGACCAGCAGCCTCAAGCGCCAATCCTCACTTGCGTTCTTCCGCGCAAAGGGGTGAGGGAACTTGCAACAGTTTCGTTGTACGTGCCTCAATATTTTTAACAGAGAAGCTGTTCTTGCTAACCCTAAAAAGTGGCGCCTGATGTCGCGGGACGTCGCGGAGCTATGATGTCACTGCGAGTTATCACTATGTCACTGCGTTATCTGTCACTGAGAGGAGGCGAGACACTCACCTCGCCTCCTATCAGAGCCGTGCACATGTTGCCTTGACATGGGACGTTAAGGAGAGTGAAGGAGAGCGCGCGTGCTGCGCGCGCAATGCTCGGTAAGGAAGGGAAAGAGAAAAAGAGCAAGAGAGAGTGAGAAATAAATTGTAGCAGCACCAACGAGGCAACGCGCAGAGCAGCTGTCAACGCCGCCCGCGTTGCCTAGCCGCACATGCGCCGAAGCAATAGGGATGACGTCACCTCGCGTTGCCTAGTAACCACCGGCGCAGGTGCGCGCTCGCTTCGCCCGACACGGATATGGCTCCTGACTGCCTGCCTGCGTTTGTGGCATGCCAGGAACGCTGTCGCTCGTAGGCTCCGGCGCATCATGCGCTAGTCACGCGAAACGTAGCGAAAGGGAACTTACTTTGAAAATGATCGCTCGAGAATACCTTTCCTAGATGCGTAGTTAAGTTAAACCAAGTTAAGACCTAGGAGAAACAATGTTAATACCTAGCAGTAGCAGCCAGAAAGGCTTGAGGATTGACACTTTCGCTGTGCCTAAGCTTTGCACGACCGAGTGCAAACTTGCCCGCTTTTTTTCACATATTGCTGCGCTCCGTATTTTCATTGGTGGTGTTGCGATTTCCGCATCGAATTATTTGCTGTACTTACCCGAAATTATTGATGCCGCCACAGGCAATGCGTCTAGTGTGGAGGGATTTGTGTGTGCTTTCTTGACTCAAAGACAGTTCAGAAGACAGCGCACAAGTTAATTACAAAGTAGGAGGACGGAAAATCAGCCATGAAGTTTAGTATGTTGTATTCAGCAGAAAAAAGAATTGGGTTGTCGGAATAAAGAGTAACATTTACTTGGTTGCTAACATTAAGGAGAACGTATACAATAAAAAGGAGTGGGTAGAAGACACTAGTGTAAAGACGAAGTGAGCTTGGCCTCGGCCGCTGGGAAAGAGGGCGTTAGCAGAAAAGTGTATGAGGCTGAGGATAGAACAGCCAGCCCAGGAACGGGTGCTGTCTGTGTGTCTCCTAGACTCCATTAGACTAGCTTTAAGGTACCTCCTTTACTATTTCTAACGAGCTTGAAGTAAACGGGCCAGTATTGACTAATTATAAATGGAAAGATAGGTAAAATTCATTGAGAGAATAGAATGTCCAGAAATGCCCTAATGATACACTTTTTAAAAATTTCATTTTAGATAATGACTAATGCACTAATTAATTCGATAAAGGTTCCAACTGTGAACAATATCTTATTAAAGTAGAAGTGTATTTTATTTAACAGATCTTTTAATGTTGAATTTAGACAAACGATACAAAATATTTGCTACTGTCACTTTCGTGAGTCCGGAAGTGCTCACATATGCTGCTGGTTCCTTTTTTATTTAAGTTTTTCAAAGAAGATTTTATTCAGCTTTTTAATGTGGTCCCTTTTCCTTAGCTTTGCTACACAAGGTGAGAATAAAATACCTCGCGTGCTGACGGGAAACAATTTTTAACTTGTCGAATGCGCCGCAACATGATAAAGCAATGGGAAGAGAATTGTGCGGTTTGCAAATGAAGAAATAAAAACACTAATCATTTTTTAAACAATGGTATGCGCTACGCTTTAACTTTTCCCGCTTGTAGTTTACGCGCACCTGGCTCAACGTGATGGGCTCTAGCTCTTCAGGTCAAATATCCCAGTGACGTCGGTGCAACTTGAGGCGCCAGCTGAAAAGGCTTTAAAATATAAGAAAGACAAGGACTTAATAGCAGACGAGCGACGTCATGCGAGCACTCACAATACTCCAATGTATTGGCGGTGATGTAAAAAAATGCAATTTTCATGTATGCACAACGTGAGGGATAGAACATACATCTTATAGTTTCCTACAGCTAGAAGGGAGTATCGAATGTGCATAGCCTAGATAGAGAGATGGCTGTGCGAAGGCAGGCGACTGGATATGAAGTGCTGATGATTGAGCTATAAAAACATTGCGCCAATTCCACACACTGAGAGAGTTATTGTTATGCGAAGAATTTGGAAGGCAACTGGCTATGCTGCACTGTTTGTGGTTCTGCAAAGCCTTACAAGGTTAAATAATGTGTTTGCGTAAATCCAGTATTTGTTTGTTTGACGCGAATATACAGTGCGAAAGTGCACGAGCGCGAAGACATCAGCAATGCGACAAATACGGTAATGACGATTGCAAGATGTCTGCAAACGATTGAATTTATGTAAACGAGAGGCACGGATATGCGAGATTTGCAAGAAACGCAAACAGTCTGTTCTCATGGATGGCAGCACATGCTATCACGTGGAGCACACGGGCAACTGTAGCATAACCTGAAGCAAGTGTCTTGTTATATGAATTCGGACGAATGGCGTGGTGAAGCTTGTCGCCTTGGCCGAGCCGTGATGACACTGCCTTAGTCGAATTCGATGCAGCGTTGTCGTACTCGGACACCATGTGTACCAAGAAAGAACACGGCTCAATTTTTTATTATAGTGCCCTGGAAACAAGGAGAAGGGCAGTGAATCTCCGGTACGGGCTTCGTGGCTAACTGAGCAGGCGGCGCGTTGTTCTCCGGCGTTCAGGAATAAATCGCTGCTTGAACGGATGCAACCACCACCCTGTCTTCTGTAGCCGAAATACCAGGACGTTCCACGTGTCACCTTGTTCAACCGCAAGTAGCACACGGGAATCGGAAGCGATGGTCTGATTACGAAGCTGTAATCACAATGCAACGACCAGGACGGCATCAGGAAAACGAACACGAGGACATAGCCATCGTCTCACATTAGTGGACTTCTTCATCCATGAGGTCGGCATCAGTTTTCGTCGTGGTAATAATGTCATTCTGTGCATGCATGAATCACATCGATATATGTCATTCTAGTTGTGCATGTCATGACATTCATGGGAATCATGTCATGGCTTGATTTACGGAGATGCTATGATATGCATTCATACTAAATCTAGAATGACATATATGTCATGATATGTCATTCATGCAATGCTTGTAAAGAAATGGATGTCGTATCAGTCAATCCAATAATGTCATGCCACTTAATTTATGACTGTGATCTCATGAATGTGTTAAATAATGAACATTACATAAATGGTATGTCATTACATACATTTCGTACATGCATTTTTAAGCTTTACGGAATTTTTAATAATAGCCTGTGGCGGGTAGCATACTTCTTATCGTTGAGCTGGGTTATTCGACGAGGACGACATTAGTAGCGCGCGAAATCGAAACAAATATTAACACAAATTGACTAATGAACTTCTTAGTTAATTACTTTACGACGTATATTGCAATTGACGAATTGTCGCCGGTGAGTTTGCAAGACGCATCCACATGAAATGAATTTCCAAGGACATCAGTTTCGAGATATTATTTCCCAAAGTGTGCGACAAAACACATCATCGTTCAAGTTATTTTTGTGCTTCAATGTTTAAAACAACATTTTGGTCAGAAAGTAAGTGGAAGAACAGTGCAATTTTACGGCGACTTTGATGGCGCATACGTATCTCCAAACTGGTGCCATTCTGAAAATTCATTCCAAGTGGATGCGGTTGACAAGCTCACCGGTTACAATTCGTATATTGCATTATGTGTCGTAAAGTTATTAACTGAGAAGTTATTAATAAAATTTTAATAAATATTTGAATACGTGTTTCGATTTCTTGTGCTACTAATGTCCGCCTAATAGAATAACCCAGCTAAATGATAAGAATTATGCTACCTGCCACAGGCAAATCCAAATAATTCCGTAAAGCTTAAAAATGAACACCCTGTATACCAAGTTACCACGACGCATTACGTCAGTCATACAATTTTGGTCCTCACATACATGCGCACGCACTAGCCAGTAATGACTCTACCAAGGCGAGAGTGACGTGGCCTCACGCGGCCCGGCAAGCGTCCCGCGGTTGTAGGGTGTCAGGGAATCCTATATCGACATGCCGAACGTCTGGTTCATCCGGCTGGACCGTCATTTCCTTATCAACAAGGATCCAGGGTAGAACTGCGTTCCAGGCTCCAGCTGCCGCCCCCCCGACTTCTTCAAATACTTGTGGCCAGCGGTCCTTGCTCACTACGCCAGCTCTAGCGCTCAGTCACAACAGGTCTCGCCGCATGAACCATCGCGTCATTACGCGTCTTGTCCGTCCCACATCACCTGCGTTCACCTGTGCTGATCTTGAGCGCGCACGGGCCCTAGCACCAAACCTTTACTCTGTCCGTGAATCTCCTCCTCATCTCAAAGGCTCTATGCAAGAAATTCACGGGGCCAAACGCAATCGGTTTCGGCTATTATACGGCCCGCCGCTCTCCTTCCTTGGACGTGTCCGCAAGCTGTCCGCTTTCCGGAGGCAGTGCAATACCGCGCCGACCTGCGGCGGAGGGGAAGCTCGCTTCAAGCACTCAGCAGAGATAAGCGAAAAGTGCATACATTTTTTGTAATCAGGCATGCAACATGCAGAACATCATTCCGTTCAATAATAAATAAGCATTAAACAAGCATCCGAACCACATATTTTATGACTATCGCGCGAGAAATGCACAACGGCGGTCTATTTTGCTTCTCGATGCATGTGTCCGTGGGGTAATGGTTTCAACATCGGGTTTCTGTACGTGAGACACTGTGGTCGAATTAAGCCATCGAACATTTTTATAATGTTTATTTGTTTATTACACTATACTTTGTTGAAAATTCCGAATTCACGAAGTCACGTAGCCGTTTGAAGGCGCAAGGAGAAAGTTTAGGCGAATCCATGTACTTCCCACAATTCCATGCTGGCTTAACCACCCCGATTGCAGCGCCCCTACACACTGCCGTTGCAGGTCTCCTACGGATAGGCCACGCAGAGTTAGGGCTCCCGAGGAACCACAGCAACCAAAATGCGACTATCACTAGCATTATTCTAAACTAAAAATACATTTCTAACAACCATCAGCAGATGTAGTGGTTTTGAAACAGCTTCGCAAGACATACACTTTTGCAGGGCCGCTATGGCGAGTCAATTAAAAAAATTTTCTGTTTCTTTTTTCCTCGTCTATATATCTCCCTTTCCAATGTGTAGGGTAGCAAACGGAGCGCTGGCTTAACCTCCCTGTATTTCCCTCATCATCTTTACTTCTGTATAATAGTTGTCTGCATACATTTATCTCGGTCGAGAAACTGTACGGAAAAGTATTTTCTTACTACATGCACCTGCTTCGTTTAAAAAATTGGTCCTATTAACGTAAAATATGTGTCGTCCAATGAATTCAACCTGAAGATGTTCCATGCGGTTAGAAAACGTTTGCACGCCTTAAATAAGGTATGCAGTATCCAATGCCAGATCAAGAAATTTTGAGGTCCGCGGCTAAACTTGCTTCGGGGCAGCATTGATGTTGACTATGATGCCGACAACGATCCCGGTGATCAGTTAAGCTGTCAAATATTTCAATTGTTGTAGCTGTTTCTTACTGTTTTCAAGTTTATTCTCAGATAAAATGTTACTTGCCTATGAACATACCTATACCAGGGCATTTAATTGGCACCTTGCTTTAACATTTGCAACATGTCTGCTTTGTGAAAAAGCGTTTATTTTCTTCGGTTATATTGTTAGGTAATTCTGAATATCTGTTGCGCCATTTGCTTTCACTTTACCGTGATGTTCGTCACACATTATTTAACTGCTTCGCTACCATCAGTCGGGACCAACAATCTAGTTATACATAGACATTTTAAATTGTTCTGCATATGTGGCACAAATTATAGGTGAATACCAAAAGGAACATGTACAGTGGTAGCCACATTTGTCTAGAGCGCTTGATTGGCCGCAATGTTTCGCTAGAAGAAAAATCACAGGTTCGCGCCACTTTGACACCAAGCATAGTCATCACGCAAGCTAGGTCTATTCGCTACAGAACAAACAAGCCGAACCTAGTAGGTACCACAAGGTAGCAGCTTCGGACACTGGCACAGTCCAAAGCTGGCAACACGACCACGACAAGTAGGATACAGAGCGTACGAATCTACCTTGAACCATAAAACAGAATTGGAGTCATAGCAGGTCAGTTTGCGAATATGAGATAGACGTATTACGTCATTGTGATGATACAAATTTAAAAAAGAAGAAAGGCGCGGTAGGTGTTTCGCAAAAGAGGAGGAGGTGAACCGTGGTCTCTTATATGGGAGTAGGCAAGAAAGAAAGTTCCCTTGCGTGCTGGTCGAAGAGCAGGTCAGCACGTAGAGCTAGTACGAAGAACAGATCAGCTCCTTGTACTACGCACGGTTTACTTCTATTTTGGCTACTATTATACCGTTTTCAAGAATTCTTGTCGTAGAACACCTTCAAAGACACTTCACAACTTTTAAAGTATAACCAAAATTTCCCATAGGGCCTTGACGAAGGGTCCCTTGAAATTGCTGAGGTGTCCTTCAAGGGGTTGTATTAGATGAGTTGTTTCACTGTAACCTTTGCAAAAATCTTAACGAGGCTTACTATATTCTGCTCAATTGCTGAAATTGTTTTGATACACAAACTCTATGCGAATTTTTTTTCGGCTTGTTCCACATCCATTTGTCGTACTGTTACATCTCGAGGCCCTTCACACATTTAGTCAGTTATAAAACTCCAAAAGAGGGCTGTCCGCTTTATGACTTCCTCAGATCACAATGCTAACACAACGCCACTCTTTCAACAAGTAAACATGTTACTGTTCACCTCATTACTACATTTTAAAAGTCTTGTAAAGGTGCATAACACCCTCGTTACCAACAAATCACTCTCTGCGACCAACTTTATCAAATCGGGAAGCAGTATAAGCAGTTGACTAAAAAGGAATGTCCTGGTTCCAAAGGCCTGTAATTTGTATGGTAAACGAAGAATTTTAAGTGTTGTAGTAGAAGAGCGGAACGTTCTGCCCACAGAACTTAAACATGCAGCTAAATTTAGGCGATAGAAGTGTTTTTTCGTGATATTATTTCCTATGTCACATATTACATTCACCGCTTGCTTCTTTCTGGTGCATTTTTCTTTTCTTGTTTTGTTTAGTTATACCATTAGCATTTTGAAGTTTCTTTGCATTGTATTCTCTACTTTGTACAATGTTTATTGTAGCTTACTTTGTTAAGTAAACATCTGTTTGCTATCTTAATTGATTGGCTTCCTATAGATAGTTTTGATATGGATCCTAACTAGCCTCGAGCTAGCAACCCAAATGCATTTGTTCACATGTTTTACTCTGAGCTGTACGCAATAAATAAACTCCAGTTCAAGGAAACATTTTTCTTACAGGGCCCTCTGAAAGTCGGGGGCAGGGGTTGAGCCTTGTAGTAGTAGCAGAACCACAAATATGCACAGGAATGACATGACACTGGTCATAACTTCAACCAACGGTTCATTACAGTTGGAGTACACATATATTGGCACGTTAACATAATGCCCAATTCAAGCACGTCAAGTGCAAGCTTGACCACATAAATAATAGTTACTTTTCAAATACAAGTGGCATGATGACATACTGGGTGTCAATGCTTGTTATTTCTTTGTTCCCACATTGATCAGTTGAACAACACTTGTGCCTAGACAGAATGATGCATCTCTAAATCACAGATGTCTCATTACATCTGCCTTATGTAACACTTTGCCGCATGAAATATAAATTATATTGACATAACCAGTTATGGATTGTGCAAAAGTATTTTGCTGTTTTTGCAGTTTTGCACTTATTGAGTACTTGCATGATATGGAAAAGAGTACCTTCATTTTCTAAATGTTATGTATATGTGACAACACAATTATTCGATTTTCCTGATCAGAGCATGCTTTCGTGGTATCATAGGGAATGAAATTCTTCAACAATAGCTAAGTGACAGGGACTTGCATGTGAAACAGAGCAGGTAGGCTCCAAACGCATGCACGTTGATCAATGTATCTTGCAGTCATACTGGAAACAGAACATTCCCTTAGACGTCTTTTTTTTTTTTTGCAGAGAAGCCTACCACATGCCTCTTTATTCAGCAGATCGATTTTTTTATGCTACAAGCATGTGCTGCTTTCCTTTCATCGAGTCCCTTTACTTGTGCCTACGACACGTAGGTCATTCATCAGCTTTATTTTTTCCACAACTTTGATGTTTTTTTGCCAACAACTTATTGCGCGTTTTTCTAAACTCTTCATAGATGAGATTTTTTCGTTGGAAAGCTTTTGTGTAACAAGGCTTTAAAGCTGTTGATAAAGTGTTCATGTACTTTTTAATATTGCAGTTACTAGCCTAGCATTCAGAACCAATAGATAGCTTTTTTGCGCTAGTTGAGGTGTGGTACCTAATTACATGGGAATAAATATTGCTGCTACAAGTACGTACGTCGTCACATGTCTATTCATAATCTGATATTTACTATTTTTATTCATTTCGTATATGTAAAAATATACATTAGCCCAATTGTACTTCTTATCAAATACGCAAACATTCATCCAAGCCATAGCTGTGTATTCTGAAGTCTCCCTTTGCTGCATATAATAGTGGCAATAATCAGCTTTTCAGAGTTAACTTGATTATCTTGCGTATTCTTTTCTCCTACCAAATGTGCTGCGAAGTGATAATTATATCATAGACAGATATATACAGAGGCATGTATATGACGTATCCGCGTACGTGTTGTGTGATGCTGTGAAGCCAGCAATATTTCTCACAGCAATGCATTGAGAGAGGTTAATGTTTGATTATTATAAAAAAGGACAGCATCAGCCAAGGTTGTAAGGGTGAGAAAAATGCTTTGTGTAATTCACTAAACATAAAACAGCATATAACATGACTATGTGTCACGTGCCTAGTGATTAAGAGAATAATATTCGGTTAATCTAGTTTATTTTTTGTGTTACAACTCAGGCTGCGGAGTTAACTTGAACATGTTTAAGTATTTAAGAAATAGGGAAGATGGCAGTGCGACTCTACGGGGAAGCCACAGCTCAGCCGTACTATAACACTTCGGATTGACCATGTCATTTAATGAATGCTTGTTGAAAAATATCTTGGTGGGTTACAACGTATGAAATGCTACACCAGCAATGCTGAACATACATCCTTACTTTTCGGAGGTTGAAAGAATGATAAACAGTTATGTTTTAAAGCACATTTTCGTAACCAATCTACTCCACCTTCATTTCCATGCACTGCAAAGAGGTGATTGTACGCAGCCATGCTAGTGTACCGTGCGTCAAGGAATACAGGAGAGCCTGGGAGCTAATAAATGTTATTCGAGTGAACAAGTAGTTGCGATTTTTAAGTTTATTTTACTGCACAGAGAATGCTCCAGTAAGGTTTGTACAACTGTAAGCAATACGAGAACCAGTGAAGGATTGCTTGTGCTATATGAATTTGTACGGTACATGATAATGTGTACTGAATTGAGCACGAAACTTTTTTTCTATTGTAACAATTTTATGTTCAGCACAGAGTCTGTCACTGCAGGTCTTAATTGCAAATTTGTGTATTCCTTTTCACAGTGCACAAATATACAGATCCATTTGATTGACTACTTATGGAGAGAGTGGACGATAACAGAACACGTCCACATTGAAGACTTACACAGAAAATATTGTGCATACGTCTCGAAGCTCCACCCAAGAAACCATGTGTTGAATATGAAAATAAAAAATGGAAACCAACATTCCTTAACTTGCTTGTGCTGCCTTGATTACGGTGGTAATGAAATAATGCCTATAATGCCGACATTCTGTTCCTTCATTAGAACTTGGTTCAAGTTGCACTGGCACAATGAACATGCATTCATTGCCTACAGGCTACTGTATACTGAAATTGAAGTGACAGGAGCCCCAACGTTCTACTTGTGTTTCACACTATATGAGCCTGCGCTGCTTCACGCTGCGCTGCATTAGCAACCTAGGTTGTCACTACACAAATGGCATTCGCCCCATGCTAACACAATACAATAAATTTTGTTTTCTATAGCTCACTTACTTCATGCATTCTGTGCAAGCTTTTTTTATCTAGGGAAAAGAATAAAAAGAGAACCCGTGCGTGTATGACGTTGACACCATCAAGTTGTCTCAAGGTTTGATTGTCACCATTTATGAGAGAGGAACCACACCTGTGTGCCCTTGCTGAATAAGGTGTCGCAAATTAGGAAAGCGGCAGCAGATAGGCCACCGAGATCATTTTGAGTAAACATTGCTTCCTTTTGTTCCCCCGCAAACATGTGTCATTTCTTAACGTACCAGTGAGATAATACTACTTTTATTCAGCATGAAATGCTTTTAGCTCACGTTGTAAGCGACCTTCAAGTGACTTTGAGCGAAAAGGCAGAGCCGTTATTCGGACAGTCAAAATGAGAACGGCAAGTTGCGTAAACAAAACGAGATTTCGGGCAACAATAAAGACTTAACAAAATGCGGTCTCTGGTCCTTAACAATTTGTACAAGTCCGCATTGCATAGGCTAGTTACTCTCTAAACAAGTAAGAAAAAATATTGCTTCTGAGTTTGTCGTAATGTTTCTTCACAATATCACTCAATATCACTCACAATATCACATGATGTGGTAGCAAGAAAAATTGGCCGTCGTCCCGCCCTGTAAAAAGTGATTGTCCAGCGAAGCAGTATCAAACACCACACATGGTCCAGTATTGTATGCACGCTATTCTTCTGGTTTCTTCAATGTCCGTGGTCTGCTCATGGCCGTCCTATAATGAACTGAGTGAGTGTCTAGACCGGCACCCCTTTTATATATGAAAGCATGGCGACGTCACTATATATATATATGTATATATATCCGTGCACCGACCGAAACTGTTGGGTACACATACCCAAGATAACCGCGAAGATGTGCTTCTCGTTTTTCAAATGACGCTTGGCCCATTCAGTAATACGGCTACTACTGTATATATGTCCGCGTCCACCAAATTAATGTCTCGGGTAGCTGATGCCCAGGGCTTTCTACAATTTATTTACAGGGAAGCTAACGGAGGCCCAAATGGCGACGCTATATCAAGCGGGAACACGTCGTCTTCCTTCTCCTCAGTGCGGAAACACTTTGGCAGCTGTTCCGTATCAATAAACTCGGCTGCGCTTCGTTTCTCTTGGTATCCATTCTGGAACTCTAATGGTCCACCGCTCATCCATCCTACGCATTTCATGGCTTGCTTTCATGCCTTGCTTCATGCTGCCTTAACGTTAGGCCCTAACATTTTTCGTTCCATAGCTGTTTCTGTGGTTCTTAACTTGTTCTCGAGCTTCTTTGTTAACCTCCAAGTTTCTGCCCCATATGTTAGCACTGGTAGAATGCAACAATTGTACACTTTCCTTTTCAAAGGCAGTGGTACGCTCCAAGTCAGGATTTGAAAATGCGTGCCGTGTGCACTCCAATCCATATTTAATCTTCTGTAAATTTCTTTCTCATCATTAGGTTCCCCTGTGAGTAATTGACCTAGATAAATGTACAGACTCTAGAGGATGACTGGCGATCCTAAATTCCCTTTCCCTTGCCAGGCTACCGGACATTGTGTTTGTCTTCTGCATATTAACCGTTAACCCCACTCTTACACTTTGTCGGTTAAGGTCCTGGATCATTTCTTGTAATTCGTCCCCATTGTTGCTGAATAAGACAGTGTCATCGGCAAACCGAAGGTTGCTGACATATTCGCCGTTGATCCTCACTCCTAAGCCTTCCCAGTCTAAGAGCTTGGATACTTCTAAGCATGCAGTGAATGGCACTGCAGAGATTGTGTCTCCTTGCCTGACCCCTTTCTTGATAGGTAACTTTCTACTTTTCTTGTGGAGAACTACGTTTGCTGTGCAATCCTTGTAGATATCTCCAAGGATATTCACGTATGCCTCCTGTACTCCTTGATTACGCAATGTCTCTATGACTGCTGGTATCTCTACTGAATCAAATGCTTTTTCATATTCTATAAAAGCCATATACAGAGGTTGATTGTACTGCGCAGATTTTTTTATTACCTGGTTTATGAGATTGATATCATCCATCAATCGTAGAATATTCCTTCCTAAAGCCAGCCTGTTGTCTTGGTTGGCTGAAGTCAAGTGTTGCCGTCATTCTATTCGAAATTATCTTGGTGAATATTTATACAATATTAAAAGCAAGTTAATGGGTCTGTAATTCTTCAATTCTTTAACATGTCCATCCTTATGGATGAGTTTAATGTTAGTGTTCTTTCAGCTTTCTGGTACACTTGAAGTCGTGAGGCATTGCATATAAAGGGTCGCAAGCTTTTCAAGCATGATATTGCCTCCATCTTTGAATAAATCGACTGTTATTCTATCTTATCCAGCAGCTTTTCCCTTGGTCATGTCGTTGAAAGCCCTTCTAACTCCATCGCTAGTTATAGAAGGAGCCTCTGTATCCTGTTCCTCACTATTTCGAATGAAAGTAGCTTGTCTGCTCTGGGAACTGTACAGGTCAGCATAAAATTCTTCCACTGCTTTTACTATGTCATCGAAATTGCTGACATTACCCTGCTTACCTTTCAGTGCATATATTTTGCCTTGTCTTATGCCAGGTTTTCTTTCCATGAGTTCATGCGGCGTCCATATTTTACGGGTTCCTCAATTTTTCCACCTTATAATTTCGGATATCCCTTATTTTCTTCTTGTTGATCAGTGTCGACAGTTCAGCGAATTCTATCTGATCTCTTGAGGTTGACACTTTCATGTTTTGCCATTTCTTTATTACATCTTGTGTTACTTCGGAGAGCTTACGTACTGGTTGCCTAGGTGCCTTACCTCCTACTGCAATTGCTGCTTCTGAGATTAGCCTATATATATATATATATATATATATATATATATAGGAAAATCAGAAGCACAACTTCGCGGTTATCTTAGGTTTATTATTAACCCAACAGTTTCGGTCGGTGGACCGACCTTTTTCCCTTGAAGAAGGTCGGTCCACCGACGGAAACTGTTGGGTTAATAATACCGACCTTTTTCCCTTGAAAAAGGTCGGTCCACCGACGGAAACTGTTGGGTTAATAATAAACCTAAGATAACCGCGAAGTTGTGCTTCTGATTTTCCTAAATACGCTTGGCCCATTGAAAGATCCAGTTACTACTATATATATATATATATATATATATATATATGCCTGATTGCAACAACCGTCAACAGATATGCTGTTTGCCTTCAATTGTTAGCCTGGAGTTTGGTGTTTAGGCCGCGAAATGTTTCGACCAACGCGAGGTATACAGCTTCCCTCTAAAAGGAACTAAAAGCGGCAGAGGTGAGATGACGGCGTAGTGTTCCAAAGGTGGGTCACCACGCCAACGCAGCACAAGCATTCAAAGAGTATAATGTCACAGTGAAAGATGTGGAAGCTTGAAGCCACATCGACAAGAAATTTAGCCGGCGTCACCGATTTAACATCGCGAAGACTGATGAAACAGCGGAACTGGTGGCTTATACTGGCTTTTACTTAGCTCTAACTTGGCATTTATTTAGCGTTATATTGAATTTTTACTTAGCTTTAACTTTTGCTTTTTTTAGCATTGCCTAACTTTGCTTTAACATCGATATGTCTATCTTCACGGTGAGATTCTTCGTAGCGTTGCCGAGACGCAGCTTCTATCTCTAAACTCTGTATCTCCTACGCTCCTCCGTGGCTTTGTTTCAGCAGCCCTTGCTCAGAGTTCCAGATCTGCGCGCATTCGTTGAAGCCACTGTAGAGTAGCGTCACGACGCCGTTAATACCGCGCCTCTTCTTCGGGAGAAAGCTACTTCCTAGCCATGCTCACGGCAGAATGACGCCGTCGCCAGCGCACGCTACACAACTCAGCTAGCCCAAAAGATCGGTGACCAATACCTGTGCACTACCCAGGATACCCCAGGGACGGCATACTCATATGTAGGCTCTGAGAATGTCGAGCTGCATCAATCTTTCCAGCTCCACAACCTAAGGCAGCCTTGTCCATTGGCCTCAACAAGTATTGTAAACAAGAAGATAACTAACAGGACAGTATCAGGTCCTGTTGGAAGGGGTGCGCTGCATGTACATGGTTTCGTACATTAAAGAGTGCCGATGATCGAATCAAAACATCGAGACACTTGTACTGAATTTTTCCTGAATGTCTTGATCATGGTATCCGCGTACGTCAAAGAAGCAGCTATGGCGTTATGCCTTGTTACTGGGGACATAATTGGCACAAATGGCAAAACAAAGCTCTGCGCGGTAGATCTAGTAACATGAACTTCTTGGCCTAGTTGAGCGATATATTTGCTTCAGAATGAGTCGCTAGATAGAGGTGACTGATTCGTACTGTGCGACCAAGTGCAAGAATGCATGGGAACCAGGCACGAGAACTTCTTGCTTGCGCAACAAACAAAACATTTTACACAATTAACGAGTGATATTTTAAACGTGTTATCATAAATTATGTCCGGTTCAGTCCGGTGGTGCATGGAACACAGCTCTGACCATTTTGTATTGCTTCTAGGCCCATTCGTACGTCTTCACACCTGCCATCGACTTGGTACCTGCAGTGTGCGGTCCGGTGGATTTCTACTATCAACGTGGAAATTCCTTGACGGCAGGCAGCATTCTATGTACATTTTTGGCGCAGATATGAACATTCGTTGGAGATGACGCCCTGGAAACTGGGAGTGGCATGACTTCTTGGACTGGGCCCCTTCAAGCCTATAAGAGGACACGGCAGAGGATCCCAGCCTGCAGTCCGGTGGAGCATCGAACACAGCTCTGGGGTGCTATGCAGGATGCCCCGAGTTTGGCGAAACTCGGGATCTTCACGAGCTCTGGCGACGCCCCAAGATGAAATAACTAATGGTAACAAGACAAAGTTTGTCCGTCGGCACACCTCTAGTTTCATTGGTTTATCTAGATTCACTCTGGGTGGCCATCATCCCTTGGGCGTTGCCATATGGGCGGTCGACAAACTGGGGCTCACGTCATCATACGGTCGGTGCATGGTCGTGCATTCTTTCACTTGTTTGTCGTTCCACCGAGTGCATTAGAGGCACAAGCAAGTTATCAAATAAATGCATTTAGTACAATGATATTAGTCACATTACCGTAGGGTATAGGTGTTTTAAAGTTTACAAGTTGTACACTGAATGTGTATTAGACTAATTTGTAGTTTAATCGTTTCGCGTTATATCACTAGGGCACGCTCGCCCTCCTCTTTCTTCCTCTGGATTGGATTGGCGCGGCTCGCTACGTGCTCGCGCTAGCATTTCCGAGCACAGATTGGTGTGCGATTGGTTTTCGCACTGGGCTTTGAACAGATCGCTCGTTGCTCTTTCTCTTTCCTCTGGATTGAATTAGTGCAGCTCGCTACGTGCTTGCGCTCCCATTTCCGAGCACAGATTGGTGTGCGCCTGATTTTTACACCGGGCTTTCAACAGATCGCTCGTTGCTCGCGCAAAAGTAAGGCTGCGAGACGAGGGGAGCGTCGGCTAGCGCCGAAGTGGTTTGACGCGCGCTTACCGTGTAAGCACTCAGGAATGTCGGAAAACACTCATGCAAGGATAAAAAACTACGCTTTATTTTCTTTTACATTGTGACGCACCTTCATACTGGCTAGCGCCGAGCGATGGCTTCTAACAACCGCAGGAAAGAATCTCTATACTGGGTAGCCCGAGCGATCCGTGGCTTCTAACAAACGCGAGAAAGGGTCTCTGCAGCACACGTGGCCGTTGAGTGCCATCACATTCATCCCAGGCGGGACTCCAGCATCAGTGCACTTACTCTGTACCCACTGCTGACGAGGTGGTGCTTCACTTTTTGACAATAATATCTTTCTATTTTTTTGCGTGTGAACGCCCGTGTTGGTTTCGACAAAGTGCACGCTGTGGTTAACTGTCTCCCGATGCAGATAGAGGCATAGCCCCGTTAGCATTAACTAAATTTGGGATACAGTTGTATGCGGCCAATTCGTCACTATGAATAATGGTCCCCGGTTGAACATTGGCTGCAATAATGACGCCTAGCGTCGCCGCCTTTCGTCGGTCGACCTTGAAAAGTAGCAGCACCCCTCAGGTCGCGCAGACCATGCCGAAGACCCATGGGCCACCATCTTAACACCACCGTAATTTTGGCGGCTCGGCGGAACGTTGTCACCCGTCATTAGGCGGCCTCGATTGCACTTTTGCTCGCCGCGAAGAAGGCACTCGTCCATTTGCGCTGTCTGCCCGGGGCCACCGAGTGGAGCTCGCGCCAGCAGCTCGTACGTCCCTCGCGACCTTACGGGGGTAGCTCCTCCAGTCGGCGATGGCGTGCTCCGATAGAGGAAACAAGTCTACGGTCTCCTTCATCATCCATATGTCTACGCTTTTGCTCACGCATTACGTGAGCCAAATCATTTGCCGCCTGGAGAGGTGGTCGTTCGGACGGCCGAGGCGGTCCGTGTTGGCGCAGTAACTTCCTTCGCCTCTCTGCCCGTGCAGTGCAGTGGTACCGTGTACCTGCGAAAACTGATTTCGGCACCTGTTGCACCGGATTGGTTGCTCCGGGTTGAATCCCAGGTGCTCGCAGGTGCTGCAATACTCCGATGACGACGCCGGACCTGGCCTGGGGCTGGGGCGCGGTGGACGAGCTTGCTTGAAACAGGAGAGAGCCGAAGCGATCGCACGAACTATTCCTCCGCAGCCTAGTCACACCAGTCTGCGCTGGGAAAGCATCATTTGCCCGCCACCCTATCTCCGCAGACGACGGCCTTCGCCTAACTCGTCACACAGCCGGCGCACTCACGTTTTGGAAAGGCAAAAATGACGCTGAAACTCTACGTCGGACATGTAGGTGAACGGGTCCAGACGGTCAAATTGACGCTTGCTGCCGCTGGATGCGGTTACACAGGCTGCTGCTGCCGCCACCATGTTCCCGAGTTCAACTCGAGGGGGGTTTCGCGATGTACGAGTTTGGCCCGAGTTCGCGTGTCAATCAAAACCATACGTCACGCCCCGCGCGGGGCATGTAACTTTTGTGCGCGCGCCCACCACGGTTGGGCCACGCCCAACTTATTTTCCGGCAACAGCGACGTGGTGCGGAACTGAGAGGCATCAACAATCTTGACCGCCGACAGAAAATACGGACAGCACACTGTCATCGGTGATGTACTGAGAACCACTATCAAAAACAAAGCGGCGACTTTCGCTTGCTTATGCATCTATCTTCTTAGGCTGTGATGGCCCCACAACATGGTTCATTGTCTGCATTGTAGCGACGTAGCGCACAGCAAATAATTATCGGAACGACACTGTAGCTGCTTGCAAGGCGTCGATGAGCCGTGGTGGATGACGATGCTGAGCAGTGCGTAGTGTTTTCCAACGTCAAGATATCGCAGCTGTTGTTTGAGATGGCTGCTCTGTCATCGGTGATGTATCGGATCCGCAGTGTCGCAAACACGGTCAGCGCCGAGAAACGCTCGCTTTTTTAAACCCAGTGCGATGGCATTTCTTCATCACAAGCACGGCACACTAAATAGCAACCCCTTCCTGCGTTCGAAGTTTAATTTCCTAACTGCACACAGGAGCCATCACCCGCCAAAATGCGATTGCTGCGCTGTCGTTACTATATCTATTTGCGATCGCTGTTAGCTCAGCAGCAGAGGCAATCGGCAAGCACATTGGGGAGAACAACACACTCAAACTCTGCGTATACATGCGAATGGAGGCACCTTCACTGGGCAAGCGATGACAAGCGATGAATTGTGTCACTGGGCAGCGCTCTCTTCTTTGCAATGCATCGCGGAGGCTTCCCGCACGCAGATAAACGGGCGCATTTTCACTGTGCTGCGTCACTACGGACCCTAGAATACGGCACAGCCATTTTGCAGTGACAACCGTTGCTCCCGTCGTTTCAGTTGGTAAAGCTATATCTAAAGCGCCTCAGTGAAGGTAAAGCGCCTCAGTGAAGCACCTGCGGTGAACAACCATGCCGTAGCGCTGCGTTGCCATGCCTCTAATAGTCAGGGAATGGAAAGATCATTGTCATGACTGACTTTATCAAGGATTAGAGTGCCTCGATGCGCGCGGGCATCAAGGCACCCTATCAAGGATAGCACTGCAGCGCCCATGGCGACTGCTCACCGTATGAACTCCCTCGTGCGTGCGACCCTCTACAATGTATCCGCTTGTAAGCTTTCCACTGACTGTCGCCACTCGTGGCAAAAAAGTGCAAAATTTTATAATTCGCTCGATCTCTGTTTATCATCAAACATTTATAGCATTCCAAACGAAAAACAAGTACTTCAAGAAATAAAGTGTTTCTTATTTTATTTGTTGTATTTTAACGTATTCGATTGAGGTAACGTGTAGGCGCAACAGTGCACCGCATGTGCCCTGTTCGCATTCGACGGAGGATAGAAAGATAATGCTCGAGAGAGGAGGCACGCCCTTTACGCGCCCTAGAAAGGCGTGGCAAGTGGCTCACGGCAAGTGTGCAGATAGACAGCGGTACCGTCACGGTATTGATAAATGGTGATAATACGTTGATAACAATACGCGGCGCTGGCGCGTTTTGCTGCGCAGTCTTCTGTGCTTGAAGCACGGAATCACTGTGCCGCGCAGGGTGCGCTCATGTTGTCATACGCGGCTTTATCTCGACATTTCTTTTTGCCTGCTGTTCTTGCACGTTACTTGCTATCTCCGTTCACTGACTGCCATCGAGCAAACTCGGGTGAAACTCGTGCGAACGAGAAACTCGGCGCATCCTGCATAGCACCCCTGATCGTTTTTTCTTGCCACCAGGTAAGCGAACTTTAATATATAACCAAGGTTATTTCTATGCTCCACTGGGCTTCAAATTTGGTGGCTATTTTGTGGTTAGTGTGTGTTAACGATGCCGAGAAAATGCACGTCATGTACCAAACTGCTTGAAAATGATGCACAAAGCATTTTATGTAAACAATGTAAAAGTTGGTATCATACCGGGAAATGCTCGGGAATTGCTAAAAACACATGACGAATATGACAGAGATGGAAATCGCTAGCTGGGAGTTTAAAAGTTGTGTGGCATTGAAACAAGGCAACCAGTCTTCAGAATCTGAAAGCAGCAATGAAGATGAACATAAGCTTACAGTTGAAAAAAAAAACTCAGGTGGGTAAAATATTCTAAGCGAGCAGATTGCCACCATGAACCAAATGCTTGCCACAGTTTTAGGACACCTGAAAGGCCTTGAAAAGAAAGTAGATCGCCAATGTGCAACAACAGAGGCAATAGAAAAGTCAGTAGAAATGCTGGTGATGAGCTTGTGGGTACGACGCGAAATCAGGGCATGGCAATAAAAAAGTTGTAAGAAACCTCAGAAGAGCTGGCCAAAAACTGTCTTCTAGGGGCGCTAAAATTGCACAGCTAAAGGAAAGTGTAGATTCCGTCGAACGGTATTCCAGGCAAAAGAAACAGATCGAAATAAATGGAATACCAGAAAGGTGCCCAGAACAAGATTTTCACCAAATACAGACTTGAGCAGAAGACTCGCAATACAGGCACCAGCAAAACATTTACTCGAAGCAATCCACAGAATCAAAGCTGGAAAAGATGAAATTCCGTCAATCATTGTCAGGTTCACTGACCAAGCCACTCGATACCTTTGGCTATCCAAGAGAACAGCCCTCCAGGGTGATAACATTTTCATAAATGAGCACTTGAAGCGAAATAAAAAAAAAGTTATTTTGGCAATGTCGAAGCCTTGCAAACTTCAAGAACTACAAGTTTGTCTGGACGCGGAACGGCAAAATCTTGGCTACAAAGATGGAAGGTGCTTCGGTGATTAAAGTTGATACAGAAAATGATTTGGAAAACTATCCCCATCAGCATTGGCTCGAGCGTCGTCGTCTTCTTCCGCAGCTGGCTCGGTGGCACCACTCTGGTTGCTTTAGGCTCGTGCTCACTACGCGCTCGTGCCACTAATCCCGCGGTCGTCGTCGTCGCCTCCTTCCACAGCTGGCTGCGTTGCCGCTCATCAATCCAGCTTAGAATTTCACGTCACCTTTGTCGCCGTAATGGGGAGGCTGCGTTTACGGGGGCATGAACCATTACATAAGGGGGTATGAGCCATTCATTGTCTTACGTGAGGGACATATTTTATTTTGAAGTAATTTTATTTCGAAGAAACGCAAGTGGTAATGGCGACCGAACGCTGCTAACCACGCTGCGGGGCAAACTCGAGATATCGAACGAAAGTGACAACGGCGGGCTGCGGGCAAATTATCTGTGACGTCTCCTCTCCGTCGCAGCCGAACGTGTGTGCATCCTCATATTTGAGAAATATTTTAATGAACCCTCAGGATTAACCCAGTGATAAACACCGGGACTTCAGCTTCGTGGTTAACCATCTTCAGGGAGTGAAAGGGCCGGCGAATTTTTTAAATCCATGATACTATTGTCACTAAGATGCAAAATCCTTAATCAAGTTGCATGTGGCTAGAAGTTTCGTTTTTGTAATTTCTTTTTTCTAATTTTCCTGGTTTCCTATCTACTATCCTTTCCAAATAGAGCACTCAGTTTATGAATTTTAGAGCGTAACATCCAGGCCAGTTTATTATGGGGGCTGATACTCCTCATTCACCCCTTATTTACTCATAAAACGCTTGCAGAGCTAGTTAAAGGGACACTAAAGGGAAAAATGGTTTCTTCTGTATCTATAGATTACCCTTTCACAATACCGAAAACACCACTCTTACCGCGAGAAGCCACTTGGTTAGCCAGAAAGAAACGAAAAACACAGAAGGCGAGTGGCGACGCAACCTTGAAGTTCCCGCACCAGCTCAACATGACGTCGTGTATTTTTACAGCGTCTTCTGGGTCCCAGTAACTTCTTTAGCGGTAAAGATTGACTGCATTGTGTTCTAAGAGCCCAAGACTCAGTATGGCCAGTTTCGCGAACTTTTACTGAGCCAGTGCGGCTCAAATACGCAAAATTACTTCAGCAGTCGTTACGTCACACTGAAGTGCTGACGTTGGGGCTTGTGCGCGAATTAAAAAACAAATAACTTTGAGCTTCATTTTCTCTTCTAATAATAGACCTATTGCAGTGTAAATAACGAGAGCAGAGTTTTCGAAAAATACTTTATCAATCTAAGTTGATTTATTGTTTTAATTTCCTCTCCCTTTAAACCGAATGATTAGTTAAAGGCAAAACTAGCACTTTTTATTGCGACAGCGAATGTATTGACGCTCGAAACGCACTTCTGCCGTGGACGTCGCCCTCGTTATTGCCATCGCCGTGAGGTTCTGTATAAAGTCCAATGGCGATAAAATTGTTGCCGCGCGCCATACGCTGTGTGCGCGAGTGAAGGCGTACCAGGGTGATCCGGCAATCGCGGCTCAATGTAGCATACGCGAGGGAGGAAAACAGGCCGGAAACGCAGTCTTCTTTCGCGCGCGAGGCACGGGGGCGAGGCGACTCAGAGGGAGAGGGGGGGGATGCGTTCTGCTCTGTCGGCTGCTGTTCACAGCATGGCCGTGCAGGCGCCGTATCTTGAACTCGATTTGTTATGTGGGCGAAGTGTGCGCCCACGCGAGCATCATCGTCAAGATCTGCGATGGGGACAAAGTGTATGCGCCGACTACTGGTAGCTTTGTATGCGCTGTGCTGTCGACGTTTAGTTCGCGTTGAAGCGAGACGAGAGACAGTGTGAAGGTGAACTTGCCCGCTGCTGCTGACGCGCTTTCTTCCTCCGCCGTTTTCACAGCAAGTTTCCGCGGTCATCGAGTCAGATGTGTTCATGGTTGCCTGTGCGCGCATGACACCGTACTTGTCTATTTAGTTAGTAAACGAATGTTTACAACTTGATGTGGCACATTAAACAACAATCCTTGTTTCGTATAGCTCTTCACTAATTGGTTATCGCAATTTATGCTTCGCCTTTTGGGCGAAACTACGACTTCTTTTTTTGTAAAGAGCAGGCAATCCTGGCTGCTCTGCCGTTACGGGTCACAAGTCCTAATGCAATGGGATGCGTTGAGTGCGCAAATTTATAATCTTTTTTTTTACTTGAACCAAACAGGGAGGCGCTGCAGGCAGTTGGCGCTACGTGTAGAAGTTCCAGAGGCTATAGTTTTGTAGCTATCACTGTGGCGCTACCGCGCTCGCTTTATTATTGCCCACCGAAGTACTTAGGTAAGTAAAGCTCACCATCTAGCGAAAACATTTTGGTTTTGGTCCTCACCGGTCAAGCATGTATGGAGCTATGAAGCTGCTACAGCTGCCCTGAATCCATTTCGTACTCGTTTAGTTCGACAAACGTCCTTATTCTTTTGGAAACAGAATTTGGAATGCTGGAGCGTAATGTTGGTGCTAAAAATTGAATACTAACTTTTAAAATAAAAATTCCCTAACGACAATCAAGTTACCAGCCACGCTTCCGGACATTTGCGGCCATTGTGAAGCTACGACAAACGTTCCAACGCATGTGCTGTAGCCTCCTCAAAAGCATTCGCAGATGGGCGATAGGGAACTAAGCAGAGCAGACGTCATGCGGCGAAAATTCACTAAGCGAGTCCTATGTGCGCAGCTGCCAAGGATACAAAAAACAGCTTCAGGTGATTAATGCCGACAGGAGCTTTGTATCTATCTCTTGTATTTTTCTACATCTTATTTAATTACCTATAATGAATGTTATCATTATAATTATTTGAATAACTGATAGAGTGGATTGTGACCTTTGCATGGAGTATAAAGTCTTGAATTCATTGTCTACAAAACATGTGAGGAATTCGGAACACCTTTACTTATACTTCAATGTACCGTGGCACAGAGATTAAAGTGCTTGTTTAATGTTGCTGGCACTGACATTCAAAAGGTCTTGCGACTGATATGGATCTCCATTCCGCTACAATAAAATATTTCAAGTTTGTAGCACATCACCTTGAAGGTTACAAGGTTTTACTTTGCTGCAAACCCTTCATACGGAAAGGTCAAGAAGCACGCCGGCGATATGCAAAATGATTGGGGCCGCGATATTGTCGATGATTCCAATGCATGCGCTGTAGCCTTCTCAAAAGCATTCGCAGGTGCACAATAGGGAACTCAGCAGTGCAAAAAAATTTTGCCCACCGTTGAGACTCCTAATTTGTCCGTTCGACGCTGGATCTTCTTTTGCGTGCGTCTGGCTATTCTTAGATCATGGGTGGACTTTCTGCAATTTTGTGAATCGCTAGACACCCGAAAATCTCTTTCTCCTATATGGTGAACCGTGCGAGGCCTACGTACATTTCCCGAACAACGCGTGCCATTCAAAGCCCTGGCGCTTTACCAACGTCGAGAGAACATTGAGGTTGCGGAAGATTTTTGCAGAAAGATTGCAGGCCAATCAACGTACACAGGCGCCCTTGGTACTAATAGCATCATGCCCCATCCACGGAATTCAGGCATGGACCTGCCTTTCACCACCGAGGATCTTGATGCGGTTCTTGCTTTGTGTAGTCGGTCGTCGTCTCCTGGACCAGATGGCATATCGTACCGTATCTTGTGCCACCTGGGTGAGAGAGCACGAAATGCGTTGCTGGATATATTCAATGAATCCTGGTGGGATGAAAATGTCCCTGAGGAGTGGAAGACAAGCCGTCTGGTGCCACTCCTCAAACCTTTCATGTCACCACTAGAGCTCACGTCATACCGCCCAGTCGCCCTGGCAAGTTGCGTAGGGAAAGTGATGGAACGCGTGATCCTTGCCCGATTGAAGTGGTTCCTGGAACGCCACGAAGTTTATCCAAACGCTATGGCCGGTTTTGGACGTCTCCGTTGCTCTGTTAATCATGTCATCGATCTGGTCACTTATGTACAGCAGCAAAAGAGATTGAAACGGTTATCGGTCGCCATATTTCTTGACGTAAAAGGAGCTTATGACAATGTTGCTCATGACGCCATACTTAACGCTCCTGAATCGGTCGGCCTTGGTGGCCCTGTGTACCGGTGGACCCGCAACTACTTACACATGAGGTCCTTTTTTGAACAGACCGATGACAGGTCCGATCTCACAACACTACACAAACCGTGGTTTTCCCCAAGGTGGCGTCTTGAGCCCCACACTATTCAACCTTGTTCTTGTCGGTCTCGTGGAACGCATACCAAGTGCTGTCCAGATATCAATGTACGCCGATGACGTCTGCATGTGGACGTCAGGTGTAACACGTCCTCAGGAGCGCGCGAGGCTTCAAAAAGCCGCGACTTCAATATCGGCGTATCTCTGCGAACAAGGCCTCCTGATTTCACCTGAGAAATGTGCGCTGGTCGCGTTTACGCGGAAGCCAATGACGTCCTACGCCATATCCATCAATGCGCAAAACGTATGTTACGCCAGGACGCATACATTCTTAGGGGTGATCATTGATCGAGACCTCAGCTGGAGTACTCATGTGGCCTACCTGAAGAAACGCCTAACGGTCATTTCACACATTTTTAAATGTCTTGGAGAAAAAACATGGAGAACGTCAGTACACGCGATGTTACAACTCTACAGGGCTCTGTTTCTCGGATATCTGAGGTACAGCTTATCTGTACTGAGCAATACCTGCAGAAGCAACATCCCCACAGTCGAAAGTGCTCAGGCGCAGGCACTAAGGGTTTGTCTTGGATTTTCATGATGCATATCAACAGCAGAAACAATTGTAATAGCTCAAGATTACCCAGTGAGAACTCATATGACATTGGAAGGGCTCAGAGCACACATCAGGTACATTGCCCGGGCCCCTTTTCATCACCTCGCCAGGCTGCCGAAAGACCGACCCCACGACTCCTTTTGCCAGGTGATATTGACTTACCGTGACTGCCTCCCTCCAAATTATACGCCTGACCAGAGGCTGCTATCACCTCCTTGGTGTTTGGTTCACCCACAAGTTCGACTCTCGGTACCAAGGATTCGAACGAAAGCAGGACTCTCGTCACCATCTCTAGCAGCTATCTCTATACTCATGCTGAACGAGACATACAAGGACCACCTTCACATTTACACTGATGGCTCGACAACTCTTCACGGATCTTCAGGAGCTGTGATCTTCCGCGAAACCTTTCAGTTTAAAGCTTGTCACCGGACAACATCAGCTGTTGCGGATCTTGCTGCACTTCGCAGCGTCCTTCACATGCTCCATGAAGACTTACCACGAAAATGGAGTATATTTACTGATTCGAAGGCAGCCCTGTAGTGTCTGCTATCCGCTCTGCGTCGTGGAACACAAGATCAACTTGTGCTTGAAATAAGGCAGATATATCACCAACTAGTACAAAGAGGACATGATATTACTTTTCAGTGGCTCCCAGGTCACTGGGCATCATGGGCTACGAACAGGCCGATGAAGCTGCTAGGAGGGCTCACGAAAATGCTGTGTGGTAGGAGGACGACAATTTAATGTTTGTGATTGGTGTGTGGAACCGATATTTGAAATGCGGTGGCTTTTCCGTGCTTGTGCTCGGCGTGCGGGGCCGAAAAGCGCGGGAGTGAGCGTCGCTGGTGCGCGTGGTCGGTGCGCGTGCCGGGAGAGGCATCTGGAACGACGGGGCAGCCAAGTTGACAGAACGGGCAGTGCAGCGAGATGGAGCGGACCGAACGCCGGCCCACGTCCCGGCATCCCCGTCCTGTTCTCCAAACCGGGCGCCGCCCCGGCTTCTACCATCTTCGCGGGTCCTGTTGAGCTGGGCCTCGTCCCCGATCGCACGACCGCTGCCGTGCTGCCAGGCTCGGGCTACGTCGCAGAGCCCTGGTCCTGTTCTCCAAACCGGGCGTCGCCCCGGCTTCTGCCACCGTCGTGGGTCTTGCTGAGCTGGGCCTCGTCCCGGCTCGCACGACCGCTGCCGTGCTGCCAGGCTCGGACTACGTCCCAGAGCCCTGGTCCTGTTCTTCGAACCGGGCGTCGTCCCGGCTTTCACCCCACTGCTGTGCTGGGCTTTGTCCCGGCACTCATCCCACCGCTACGGTGCCGAGCTCGGGCTATGACCCAGAGCTAACGCTCCGGAACCGGGCTACGTCCTGGAGCCATCCTGAGCTTCAACCGCCGCCCGTACTCACCGCCGTCAGAGCCAAGTCCGCCGAGCCGTCGCCACGAGGCCGGACTCCTGATTAGAATTGTGAGTGCTCGAGCGTGACACATAAGCAAGTTTATCTGTATAGTTTATATGTTATTGTATTCGTCCCATGTGCCGTTCGTGTCATAAAGACATCTCTTTGTGTCTCCGGTTGCCTTCTTTTGCGTCTGGCTGACCGGCGCCCACACAGTTTCCCACGATTTTGGCGAGCCTGCCAGGATCGGCTTTAACATCTTGCCGACAGCTAGACGCCCGGGAGGAAACCATGGATATTGAGAGACTGTACGCGATCGGCAAGGACATGGGTCTATCTGGTGCCGCTCTCCGCGAGTGGGTTGCCGCGGAACGCGTGACAGAAAGGGAACTTCGCATACCCTAATTTCCACCATCCAATGCGTTAGACAGCAGATGTAAAAACAGCGAAGCGCATGCGTAAACCTACGTTGCTGTCGGACGGCATTGAGGACTGACTGCTGTAATCTTGCCAGATGAAAGTGGCGAGAAAGTTTTTCGTCACGACGAATGAACTAGAAAAGAAAAATAAGTTCCATTAACCGGGTTTCGAACCCAGGCCCCCTGCGTTGCAGCCTGCACTGCCGGCTGCAACGTTGCAACGAGCCCGTAGAATCTCCGCTGCAGCCATCCCCACGGAGATTCTACGGCTACGCTAGAAATTCATTGAGGAACGCTGAGTCTATTTGTCGTAGGAATGAGTACACATGATCTCCAAATGTTAAGGTTTTTCGCATGATGTCTTTTTATTTTGGGGTTTGTGACTATCAATTCCCTCCTATTTCAGGCATATAGGACCCTGATCATTTATTCTTATTATTATTATTTGATTTGAAAACATATACACAGAAAAGAGAAAGCGAGAAGCAAGGCTGGCAACTGCCACCAAAAGGGGCAACTGCCACCAAAAGGGGGAAAAGGGGCGCCTGCCTACTCTTCGGAAAGGACGAGAGAAACATAGAAGGAAAGATAGGAAGGAGGGGAGGAAGGAGGAAAGAAAGAGCGAGATGACAAATCACAAAGAATCAAGTAAAACATGCAGTAGGGCCCGTCCCTGCAGGTCAAGCTACTAAAGAATGTAAAATAAAAGAAATAGTTGCTGGGTTACAAACATGCCCCTAAGTTCGTTGCTTCTAGAAAAGTAAGGAGAGCGCGATAAGCTTGATCACGTCGCTACGCACCACCACTAGGGTATAAACATTCATCTAAGTATTATTTGGTGACATAAGTTTATGACACAGTCTCGCGCAGAAGGGTCAAGAGGGAGCTGCATATGGGTGACAAAGCAAGCTATATGTGTCACGCCTGTTTGAGAGAGAAAACTGAAGGCGACGAGCGATATCAGCTATTCGGTGCAGAGTTACACTTCGCCGCTTCGAGTTAACATTTATGTTACTAGGCGGATCGGAGTTCCGACTTTGACGTGTTCGTGGCTGCGAAATGTATGAGCAGCAACTTCAACATAAGCGATTTGCCAACTGTCACTCAAGCGAATCGCTCAACATTTTTTATTTCACCACATTACATAGTTGTATTGCAGTGAAGCTATCATTAAACGCCGGGATAGACTCTTTACACAGGATTTTTCTTTTCCTGTTTAAGCGCTAAATAGGGCTATGAAGGCGGAAGCGAAACTTATAATACAGTTCTTGCAGCAGGGATGAGCACGGCAATCGGCGTCAGCTTCGCTCGATGAGACATCTCCACCGTCACACACACAGAAGTAACATCGACATGAACTCGTCAGGTCATCGTAAGTGAACCAAGTAGACATCATAACTGAAGCTAGAATTCCGCAGCATAAAATATTTTCTTTTGCTTCTGTTTGTCAACGGCAGAATATAATTAAAAACTAAATTTAACTATCTTAAATTCAATTATAGTGTGTGAACCTGAAATCAGCCTAAATAAAATTCAAGAAATAACAATATTTTCAACGAGTGACTGTAAAGTTGTTAGATGTGGTGCATTTTTTCGTTGGTATAAAATTTGTTTTTCACCGCCTTTGTACTTGGAGCCTACAATTAAAGTATAGTATTTCATAGATGCTCCAGTCAATGATGCATTTAACCCAATGGTTGTTCTGGACCACTTCAAGGAAATGAATGGCCCCATGGTAGACATGCTCCTTGCAAAAAAAAAAAAAAAGACGCGAGACGTCTGCTCAAGCACATACAAGTGCAGAGAAGGTGAGTCTGACATGTAAGTAGACATTCACAATAACCTAAAATAAACGAGAACGTATAGACTTTAATTAAAGAATTGTTTTCAGGCTGCGTGCAGTGATTACATGTGGGTGCGAGACACAACAACATATACTCAGGATCACCACTACGCCAGTCTCTCTACCAGCGCCAAGCAATATTACGAGAGCACTGTGTGCGTGTCAGTTAGTGCGCGTCAATTAAATGCAGTAGCCAACGAACAGAACCATGGAAATTAGAAGGGCAAGCTTAAATCAATTTTAACACAGTGCCTACTCATGAAAGCAGCCCACGTGCAAATGACTACACAGATGCATGATGTATCTTGTATTAACTGATACATAGCATATCTTTTACAGGTTATGCAGGATTACGACTACAATGGCTCACAAGATATTGCGGTGCGGAAAAGATGAAGGAGCTGTTGCAGACAGCATGCTCACACCAAAGAGTGTTACACCATACGTGCTATGTTGCATGGCATTAAGCTTGAGCTAGCTGTCCGATGCTGGTTTGCTTTTAGTGCTGGTACAACAGTATACGATGCAAGTTTTGTGACAAAGGAGAAGCAGCCGTGGCTTGGGTGCAATCCAGATGGGCTTATAGAAATGCTTGGTGGCACAGAGCTCCTCGTAGATCAAGTGTCCCTACTCCAAAAGGAGCGGGCGAGACGTCTTTCTCCAAGGCTACCCGCTTGCCTATCTTACGGTGACAGAAGAGGGGATTGCCAGCTAAAGCAATCACCTGGATACTACATACAAATACAAATAGCCCTGTATGTTCTAGCGCTACAAGTATGTAAACTTCTTATTTACGCACCATAGTAGCAACTCATCATTATAGTCAAGGGAAGTGAGGAGTTCTTGAGTAATGCTGTGGTACAGCTTGAACGCTTTTACTTGATTCGCCTTCTGCCAAAGTTAGTAGCTCGTATATAGCTTAAAATTTTCACCTGGTGCAGTTATGCACAATTGGTTCACAGTGTAAACAAGTAACAATTATGCCATGTGACGATTCCTCATGCAAGGTCACATTTCAGTGTGAACATTTTTTTCCTTACCTTCAGTCAAAGCAAGAAACAGAGATTGTTTCAATATTTTATTTGGCAACCTTCAACATTTGTTATACGGAATATACATAAAATAAATGTATGGTTTATACGTGAAATGAAACAGTAGGTATGATAAATGTTGTACAGAAAACAAGAAGTTTCAACAAATTACAATAAGTAATGCCTTCAACAAGTGAAAGTGTATGATTTACACTTACAGCAGTGAAGAAAAACATGATAGTGTGGCTTCCACGGAGAAATGTGGCACATGGGTTTCTAAGGTATTAATTGCTGTAGTGTTTTCAATATTGTGTAACAATATTTAAAAGTGTTAAGGGTGCTTGGTTGTTACATTAGTGATGTAATAATTAAATTCTTTAAATGTTACTTTTATTTTAATGATGTGTTAACTCGTTCGTATGTTATTTTGCAAGCAACTAGTGTTCTAAAGTGTGCTTTAAAGATTGTTTTGTATGTAGTTATGACATATCTGCTTTACAAACTGCTTTTGTAACTTGCAAATTTCGCTATCTGTGCTGCCCCAGCGTGGTAAGGCCTAGTCAGGAGGTTTAAGTCCTCCTTTTGCCATACCTCGCGGGCAAACCTTGTACCTGTTTTGCCCGAAGAAAAAAAAAAATGCGAAAAAAAGTGTGAACTGCTGTAGCCTAAGGGACAGGGATGGATATCATTGCATTTATTGACAGTACTATAGAGCTCCACTTTCCTCTTTGTTCTTCTTATCGCACTCACTGTTGCCTGCCTTTCAGAGTTTGTGCGTGATTGGATGTTTGGACATTTTATTTCTCATTCTTTAATCTCTTACGATATATTAAATGGCATTCGTTGTCTTTTACGGACGACCTGTGAGTGAAACAAACTGCCAGAACATTTGGTAAGCACAAATGGTCGAGAACAGTTTCTTTCTCTTGTTTGAGAGTGTCTTCCTTAGTAGGGGCTTGTTTATCTCGTCTGATCGCAGTGCTTCTAATTCGGGCTTGATGTTCGTGCCAAAAACAGTAGCACGATTGTAATTTCATCGAAATGTCTTACTGCTGTGCCATGTAATAACGTTCCAAATTGTAATCTTGTTTGTTGTGACATTGTATTGCAACACCTGAGTTTGCAGTATGCATTTTATGTTCTTATGGTAGTTTTGTACAGATTACACTACAAGTGTTAACGACTACTATCTAGGCGCTATAAGGCGCTGATCGCATGTTCAAATAAATAAATAAATCATAAATATGCACTAGCATGTCAAGCCTTTCACACTGGTAGACTCCTCTAGCTATCATTCATCTTTCTCTCAACAGCACGCACTAGTCTTAACATACTGATTGATTATAGAGTCTCCTTGTGATTGGATGTTGGGACATTTTATTTATCCTTCTTTTATCTCTTACGATATAATAAATGGCATTCGTTCTCTTTTACGGACGACCTGCGAGTGAAACAAACTGCCAGAACATTTGGTAAGCACAAATGGCACATTTTTGGAAGATGCAAGTTGTATCAACGATGGGTGAGCTATGCTGCTTACATAACATAACATGGCAGTGAGTGTGCAAGAGGGTTTTACCATAGGATAGTGGCCGTACATAACACAGCAATTACTTTCTCAGCCCTTTAGCTCAGTTAATCCGAAATGCAAAATATTTTTTTCTTCACTACTCTATAGAAGCTTGTGTGCTGCTGACTCGTGCATTAGCAAACATGTTTGCTGTATGCACATTATTTATCATGGTTGAAACATTACTCGCTCTTCTTAAATATATTACTTTGCAAGTTCGCCAACACACAAATCATATGCAGAATTCTGTCAATGTGGTCATGAAGCTCAATTCGCAGCCGTATATTAAGGATATTGAAAATTTTTAGTCGTTGAATCATACGCTCGGCATGAACATGGACACTGGCAATGTTGTACGTCTCATTCATTTCTTCTTTCCTGAAGTGTCCCCCTGCTGAAAAAGGTGGCATAACTAAGACTGCCTTTGCCTCTGCTGTGTCCACCCGCACTCCAGGGAAGCCTTTGTCAGCAAGTACAATGTCACCAGGCTCTAGCAAAGAAAGGATGCCCTTGTCAACTCCAATAAAAGCATCTGTTGACCTGCCTCCATACGCCTTAGATAGTAACATAATGGTGCCACCGGGAGCAATTCCAAATAGGTATTTTGCTGTGTATGCCCCTTTGTACTGCGAGTACATCCAGTTCTGCAGCTCAACTGATTTGGGACCCTATGCTTTGATCTCAGTGCAGTCGATGATTACTCTGCACTGTGGATAGTGTTGCTTAAAGCATGGTGGCATTGTAGAATTCACATCACCTTTATGGTGCCATTGAATTTATTGTTGTGTTTTTGCGAATCCTGGCGTGAGAACATTAATGAAAAATCTAGCTACAGTCCTGCGGGGCGTGCCAAACAAGGCACCCAGGGCAGTGTAATTGAGAGCGGTCTTAAGTTTCTTGAAGAAAAGTGTCAGTCGGTCGGCTTTGCTCAGCTCATATACAGTTCTTGTCGCTGGAAGCATACTCAAAAACAATGAAAAGACAGGAAGAGTCACTGCACACAGGCTTGGCATGGCCGGTTCGCTGGTCTGCACTGATTTAAAGCCTGAGAAATAAACGGTCTCGTGGTCTGGACCTGCTGCAGTGCAACTAGTTATTGCAGTTTCTGTTTGAACGGTGTGCTCCGAGAGAAATCTACATAAAATTTGGACAGATGCAGTGGTACCCTCTGTGTCACTGAGAAAAATGTGAAGGTCAGTGAACAATTCTTCAGAGCTGGTTGTCATCATGCCAATCTGAAGCAGAATATGCGAGGTCACTGTTAGTGAAGCATTTCACTAATATCTAAAATCCACACTGTCAGTACACATCTTGTGGGCACATCAGCAAAAGCTCCCAGTCCCCACATGGGCGGAGCCACCGGGCCGGCCCCCGTAAGGGGTGCCCAGGCCCCTTCAGGACCTTTAATAAAGTTAATTCTCTCTCTCTCTCACCAGCAAAAGAAGAGATCGTGGGAAAGACATTGTTTAGCCAGGGACATCCTCCCATCATTCATTTAAATGCAGAACATGCAAGCATAATTCATTTAAATACTTTACATAGCTGCATATGCAGTATGTGACCTGGCATACCTCTCTTGTGTTCTGTTCAAAAAATTCCGGGGCTCCCTCAGCTTGGCCACGGCTGTCTGCATTGCGCAACAGCTGAAAAAGAAATAATGAATTGTGGCGTTACTGGACGCTAACGGTTTTACAAAACATTACCTCGTCCGTAGGCTTGCCCACGGTTGGTGCAGCAGGGGTAGTCCTCGAAGAGGGCCCTGGCGCATGTGCGCGCCTTTTCTTCAACCTATAAATGTCACAGATAACTCCAGGAAGCACAGCCTAAGAAAAATTCCCATTAACACGTAATTCGTGCGTGCGACAACTGTACTTTGCACAGTCCATTACAGAGGGTGTGCCCAGCGCCTCCTCTACTCTGAGATGCCTGGCACGTCGGCCGCGCTCCTATTGTTCGTCCGGGACCGCTGTGTTTCTCCGGCTTTCCACGAGGTGGCGCTAACATCTGACACTACGCACCGCTTGCTCCGCAATAGAAAGTCACTGCTCCAGTCCTTCTCCGAAGGTTTGCAGCACTGAACTGTGAAAAAATGTTATGCTTCAAGATTTGCAAAGCTCAGCAGAGTGAAATTATGTAGTTTGAAGATGAAACGAGAAAGTAAATGAAGTAAAATAAAAAGAACTGTTTATTTACTGTAGCAGAAGTGCAGGCTAAATATTCTTTGCTAAAAGGGCATGTGGCAGATAACGCATTATCACAGAACGGTAATAATTGATTCAATATGAAAAAAGACAAAAAGCATGAATGCAAAGCAAGATCAAATATGGGTTCATGCACATAATGCTAAGGAAATTATGAACAAAGAAAAAAGAATATGTAAACATTTTATGGCAGGAATAAGTATGAGACTGTTTATGCATATTAGCAGCAGTCCCAGCTACGAAGCAAAATGCAAAAGATTTTTGACAGTTAATGGACGTGCAAAACAGGAAATGACTTTGCTATCACAAACAATTAAGGGTAGGGAAATGAGGGGGTTCGTTATGCCATACATATGAAGGAAGCCAACAATTATTGAAAGCAAGGAATAGGGAAGAAAGGTTCCCCAATTCATAACACTGTATCACATTTTTTCATGCCTGCAGTCCGATGAAATCACTTCACTAAACAAACAAACAACATCAAAGTCTACAGTTATTATATGCAGTTTCAATATAGATGTTATTAGATACAGATATCGGCTTCATGAATTTTTTTCATATGAGCTAGCTGTACAAAAGCCTCCCGTGGTCATCGTTGCAGCTTTCACATTTCAACACAGGCAAGACTGCGATTACACTCACGTTACGCTACAAACACTGCTCCATAGGTTCAGGAGAGATTTTCGGTTTGATAGCATTCCACATATTTCTTCAGACCACAAAGAACTAATGAGTTCTACTCAGTAGCGTACCCAGGATCTCTGCCAGAGGGGGGGGGGGGGGGGGGTTGACAGTTTGCCAATACCATCTGAAAGGCACTAATTTCAATTTCTTCACGGGAAAT
>NC_051160.1:51543519-51581270 GCF_013339745.2 Dermacentor silvarum
TGTCTGTGACTGTCGCTGGCTCCTCATGGGCGCGTAACGGGCGTGTAATGGGCACAGAAAGCCTGAACGCAGTACTCATTATTCACCATATGCACCTTTCAAATTATAACCGCTTTGACAACCCGTTTCGGAGAGCGTCGTGAAAAGCTTCTCTGAGCAAGCATTTACTGAACAGAGCCTAAAGTGTCGTTTGACAGCTTCCATTGACGTATGGCACGCAGCTACTACGCTATCGGTTTTTCTAATAAGTACGAGTGGGGAAGGGGTCACGCCAAAGGTCAACCACTTTGGCGTGCAGGTACTACCTGCTTATTATGATTTTATTCAAACCATTGTGATGGTCGCTGTAGCTTTGCGCGGGAGCACGCATGCTACGCATCTGTCATCCCCCCCCCCCCCTTTCTTGGAGCGTTGTTTTTATTTGTATGTTGTTTTGAGGGCGAAGGAGAAAGAGACCGTAAAAGGTGATGGAGAAAAGGGCGCTTGGGAGAAGCGCAATGCTGGAAGTGCCGGCGAACAAGACGATACTTGTACAGGATTTGTGATTGGTGCGTCGGCGGACCACTCATAGCCACTCGGTGGCGATTGGGTGGTAAAGGCTTGGGACGGAGCACCGAAGGGTTGAAAATGTGGCCCCGTTGCCCCGTCCAAGCATCCTGGACAAACTACAGTGCTATGCACCATCGACTATGTTGATATAGGGTCGCCCTATGCGTACCAGTTCCGCCTTGTATGTGTACTTGTATTTGTAAAGTCCTGTAAATAATTGTAAATAGAAAGTGTCTTTTTGTTTTCGTCATCTGTCTACTTCAGTCTTCGAGAAGCAACCTAGCGAACCCATCCCGCTATCGTTAGCGCTAGTACAGCCTCTACTTGCGTAGACCGGCTCTGGTGGTCCGTCTCGGACGCCCAAGTAGAGGAATGGTACAGAAGAACCTGAACTTTACTAGTGGCCTCTTCATTCGACACGCGTGGACCTTTCGCCGGCATTTTGAAGCCTTTCTAAATACTAGAAAATTTCAGCCCGACCGTAACACAGTAAGGCAAGCATTTTGTCTAAGCTTATCGCCCGCCTTAAATGCTCACTTCGATTTGGTTATTTTATGTTTTACCTTTTTATACCGTTAATGTAAAAAAAATTAAAGTTGCTAGTCACATTTCCCGTTGTAGCAGCTTCTTTCTCGGAGCGGAACCGTCAGTGCAGGGGCACTGACGGTTCCGAGGAAGGGTTACCGTCGCAGTGATCACTCTGACAAAGCTATTGTTCTATAGTGGAGGTGCCCTACTGAAACGTGCTCGGTGCCTTGACAGTTCTCGATCCACTATGTTCCAAATTTTGTCCTCCGGTGTTATGAATAATTCATGTAGGCTCTTCCTATAAAAAGAAAAGATCACACGTCATTCAATACATGCAACGAAAACCACGCAACAATGCAAGCACTACACGAGAATATTTACTCACCTCTTTCTTCTATCCCACGTTTCCCAGAAGCAGCGTCTGAATTTCTTCACAGACGAAAGTACACCTTCTTGGGCCGCAATCACTTGCTGTACATTACTGAGTAGTGTGAACGCTCGGTGATGCGACAGTCAGCTGCTCGGCTTCAACAGAGTCCGCCATTTTGCATGGACTCAACGGCATGGATTGAATGTGGACACGACAAATATGTGGCTACGGCTTCAAAAATAGCAGCACTTGCGTTTGGCTTTCTTTACGCAACGGCAGCTTTCGCGTTATAAGGTTATAAAACAAGTTTTCTTTACGTAAGATGGACATGCGCTTTTATGAAATGTCCCTTTACAAAATAAGTTCGCTATACTGTCCCCGGAAAAAGAGAAGCGAAGATGAAACAAACATCCGCCCCACGGAGGGAGCTGTTGACTGGCCTATTCAAAAACGTGACGCATACGTACACACCATTTCCAAAAGCGTGACATCACTTGAAAAGGCATTGGGATATTGGCACCGGGCGGCCGCTGTGCGTCGCCACTGGCGCACTCGCGAACGCAGCGCCACTGTGGCGAAGTTGCGAAATATGGGGTGACGCGTAGCAGACGACACGACGATCATGGCTTTGGCCGTGCTCCTCCGTTGCGGCTTTCAGAGCCTCCTGAACTGGAAAACGTTTTTTAGGACCTCTTACCTAGGAATAGGACGGCATTTATATGAGGCAGGGCATGCCTACGATGTTTGTGAGCGGTAGGAAGAAAACGCCGTCACTATTTATGGGAAGTGTGTCCCACAAACGAAGCGCCCTGCACGGAGCTACGATGTTGTCCTTGAATTAAGTATAACTCCCCACAGTTATACGTTCACGTACACTTGACGACGTTTTGTGTATACATGAATATGTTATTTCAGCTCGAGAAAGAAAGGACAATCAAAATCAGCAAAATGTTCGTGCAAAGCCGGGGTCGAGGGCCGCTGCAAACACGCCACTGCTGTGGCCTTTGCAGTTGACGAAGAACGCACAGACTCCTGCACAACCAGAAACCAGAGCTGGGGAGCGCCAAGCAGAAAGGCTTACTCGAAAGGCAAAAGGTTATCTTCATTCGATGACGGTATGCTGGGACAGTGCTGCATTCGAACACGCTTACGGTCACTGCTGCGTAGTTTTAACCAAGTGCTAAGCTTTCTTTTCAGCAACGTGTCTGAAGATGCGTCAGGCGAACGTCAAACATTTGATGTGTCGGATAGTTACTATGTACGCCGAACGAATCCTGAGCAATTTTCTTTTTCGGAGTACGTCTGAAGTACCCAGGTGATCTTCTTAACGATACGTTAAATCAAGGAGGACAAAGATTTCCACAAAGCTGAATACAACAACACAGAACTTTACATTCGCAATAAAATTGTAATAGTCCCCCCGGAATGCAGCGCTGCATCAATCCATAAACTCGGTTGTGTGATCCCTAGGGTATTAAGAAACTATGACCTGTTATTTTTAGTGTGCTACGTATCAATAAGCTCGAGCGAAGATGATGTCGCAAACTCGGTAGTTCATCAGAGTTGCACAAGTGGTTCATACAGCCCTTTAATCGTAATAACGGTACCGTTAATTGTCGAAACAACAAAGCAAACGGTATTTTTTCAGAACTGTTCATTATACACGCTTACCCTAATTTCCAACATCCAATGCGTTAGACAGCAGATGTTAAAACAGCGAAGCGCATCCGTAAATCTACGTTGCTGTCGGACGGCATTGAGTACTCACTGCTGTAATCTTGCCAAATGAAAGTGGCGACAAAGTTTTTTGTCACGACGAATGAACTAAAAAAAGAAAAAGAAGTTCCATTCACCGGGTTTCGAACTCAGGTCCCCTGCGTTGCAGCCAGCCCTGCCGCCTGCAACGTTGCAACCAGCCCGTAGAATCTCCGTTGCAGCCATCACATGGAGATTCTACGGCTACGCTAGAAATTCATTGACGAACGCTAAGTCGATTTGTCGTAGGAATGAGTACACGCGATTTCCAAATGTTAAGGTTTTTCACATTATATCTGCTTATTTTGGCGTTTGTGGCTACCAATTTCCTCCTATTTCAGGCATATTGGACCCCGATCATTTATCAATGCCGCATTTAACGCCTACATTTGCTTGTAAATCCCTCGTTCGTTAGAAAAGCCGCCACCGAAACGAGCTATTGCTCATAATGTTTTGTCTCTCGTATTCGTAGGAATCCGCGTACATCATTCAATATTTTAAATAGACGGAGCAGCAGCAAAGTACAAGTTAGTACAGACATAGCCGAGAATGCTTTTAAATGGACGCAGTAGTATGATGTCTCATAGAAAGCCGTGCATACACACACTGAACAAATAGCCAAGCTTTTATTAATGGCTTACTTGGTGACATAAGTTTATGACACAGTCTCGCGCAGAAGTGTCAAGAGGGAGCTGCATGTGGGTGACAAAGCAAGCGATATGTGTCACGCATATTTGAGAGAGAAAACTGAAGGCGACGAGCAATATCAGCTATTCGGTCCAGAGTTACACTTCGCCGCTTCGGGTTAACATTTATGTTACTAGGCGGATCGGAGTTCCGACTTTGACGTGTTCGTGGCTGCGAAATGTATGAGCAGCAACTTCTACACAAGCGATTTGCCAACTGTCACTCAAGCGAATTTCTAAACATGTTATTACTTCACCACATTACATAGTAGTATTGCAGTGAAGCTATCATTAAACGCCTGTATTTGACTCTTTACAGATGCTTTTTGTTTTCCTGTTTAAGCGCACAATACGGCTATGAAGGCGGAAGCGAAACTTATAATACAGTTCTTGCAGCAGGGATGAGCACGGCAATCGGCGTCAGCTTCGCTCGATGAGACAACTCCGCCGTCACACACACAGATGTAACATCGACATGAACTCGTCAGGTCATCGTAAGTGAACCAAGTAGACATCATAACTGAAGCTAGAGTTCCGCAGCATAAACATATTTTCTTTTGCTTCTGTTTGTCAACGGCAGTAGATAACTAAAAACTAAATTTAACTATCTTAAATTCAATTATAATGTGTGAACATGAAATCAGCCTAAATAAAATTCAAGAAAGAAGAATATTTGCAACCAGTGACTGCAACGTTGTTAGATGTGGTGCATTTTTTCGTTTGTATAAAATTTGTTTTTCACCGCCTTTGTACTTGGAGCCTACAATTAAAAGTATAGTATTTCATAGATGCTCCAGTCCACAATGCCCTTAACCCAATGGTTGTTCTGGACCACTTCAAGGAAATAAAGGGCCCCATGGTAGACATGCTCCTTGCAAAAAGAAGACGCGAGACGTCTGCTCAAGCAGATACAAGTGCTGACCAGGTGAGTCTGACATGCAAGTAGACATTTACATTAACCTAAAATAAACAAACGAGAACGTATAGACTTTAATTAAAAAATTGTTTTCACGCTGCGTGCAGTGATTACATGTGGGTGCGAGACACAACAACATATACTCAGGATCACCACTACGGCTGTCTCACTACAAGCGCCAAGCAATATTACGAGAGTACTGTGTGCGTGTCAGTTAGTGCGCGTCAGTTAATTGCAGTAGCCAACGAACAGAGCCATGGAAATTAGAAGGGCAAGCTTTAATCAATTTTAACACAGTGCCTACTCATGAAAGCAGCCCACGTGCAAATGACTACACAGATGCATGATGTATCTTGTATTAACATGATACGCAGCGTATCTTTTACAGGTTATGCAGGATTACGACTACAATGGCTCACAAGATATTGTGGTGCAGAAAAGATCAAGGGGCTGTTGCAGACAGCATTCTCACACCAAAGAGTGTTACACCACATGTGCTATGTTGTATGGCATTAAGCTTGAGCTAGCTGTCCGATGCTGGTATGCTTTTAGTGCCGGTACAACAGTACACGAAGCAAGCTTTGTGACAAAGGGGAAGTAGCCGTGGCTTGGTTGCAATCCAGATGGGTTATAGAAATGCTTGGTGGCACAGAGCTCCTCGAGATCAAGTGTCCCTACTCCAAAAGAAGCGGGCGAGATGTCTTTCTCGAAGGCAACCCGCTTGCCTATCCTACCGTGACAGAAGGAGGGGATTGCCAGCTAAAGCAATCACATGCATACAACATACAAATACAAATAGCCCTGTATGTTCTAGCGCTACAATTATGTACACTTCTTATTTACACACCAAAGCAACAACCCATCATTACAGTCAAGCGAAGTGAGGAGTTCGTGAGTAATGCTGTGGTACAGCTTGAACGCTTTTACTTTATTCACCTTCTACCAAAGTTAGTAGCTCGTATATAGCTTAAAATTTTCACCTGGTGCAGTTATGCACAATTGGTTCACAGTGTAAACAAGTCACAATTATGCCATGTGACGATTCCTCATGCAAGGTCACATTCCAGTGTGAACATTTTTTCCTTACCTCCAGTCAAAGCAAGAAACAGAGATTGTTTCAATATTTTATTTGGCAACCTTCAACATTTGTTGTGCCAAAAACAGTAGCACGATGGTAATTTCATCAAAATGTCTTACTGCTTTGCCATGCCCAATTGTAATCTTGTCTGTTGTGAGATTCTATTGCAACACCTGATTTTGCAGTATGCATTTTATCTAGGCGCTGTAAGGGGCTGATCGCATACTCAAATAAATAAATAAATATTAAATATGCATTAGCATGTCAAGCCTTTCACACTGGTAGACTTCTCTAGCTATCATTCATCTTTCTCTCAACAGCACGCACATGTCTTCACATACTGATTGATTATACAGTCTCCTTGTAATAAATTTTTGGAAGAAGCAAGTTGTGTCAACGATGGGTGAGCTATGCTGTGTACATAACATAACATGGCAGTGAGTGTGCAATAGGGTTTTACCATAGGATATTGGCCGTACATAACACAGCAATTACTTTCTCAGCCGTTTAACACAGTGAATCCGAAATGCAAAATATATTTTTCTTCAGTACTTTATAGAAGCTTGTGTGCTGCTGACTCGTGCGTTAGCAAACATGTTTGCTGTATGCACATTATTTATCATGGTTGAAACATTACTCGCTCTTCTTGAATATATTACTTTGCAAGTTCGCCAACACACAAATCTCATGCAGAATTCTGTCAATGTGGTCATGAAGCTCAATTGGAAGCCGTACATTAAGGATATTGAAAAATTTTAGTCGTTGAATCATACGCTCTACAATAACACGGACACTGGTAATGTTGTACGTCTCATTCATCTCTTCTTTCATGAAATTCCCCCTGCTGAAAAAGGTGGCATATCTAAGACTGCCTCTGCCTCTGTTGTGTCCACCCGCACTCCAGGGAAGCCTTTGTCAGCAAGTACAATGTCACAGGCTCTAGCAAAGAAAGGATGCCCGTGTCAACAGCAATAAAAGCATCTGTTGACCTGCCTCCATACGCCTTAGGTAGAAACATAATGGTGCCATTGGGAGCAATTCCAATTAAGAATTTCGCTGTATATGTCCCTTTGTACTGCGAGTACATCCAGATCTGCAGCTCCACTGATTTGGGACCCTATGCTTTGATCTCACTGTGGATAGCGTTGCTTAAAGCATGGTGGCATTGTAGAATTCGCATCATCTTTATGGTGCCATTGAATTTATTGTTGTGTTTTTGTGAATCCTGCTGTGAGAACAATAATGAAACATCTAGCTCCAGTCCTGCGGTGCGTAACAAACAAGGCACCCAGGGGAGTGTAACTGAGAGCGGTCTTAACTTTCTTGAAGAAAAGTGTCAGTCGGTCAGCTTTGCTCAGCTCATATACAGTTCTTGTCTCTGGAAGCATACTCAAAAACAATGAAAAGACAGGAAGAGTCACTGCACACAGGCTTAGCATGGCGGCTCGCTGGTCTGCACTGATTTAAAGCCTGAGAAATAAACGGTCTTGTGGTCTGGGCCTGCTGCAGTGCAACTAGTTATTGCAGTTTCTGTTTGAACGGTGTGCTCCGAGAAAAATCTACATGAAATTTGGACAGATGCAGTGGTACCCTCTGTGTCACTGAGGAAAATGTGAAGGTCAGCGAACGATTCCTCAGAGGTGGTTGCCATCGTGCCAATCTGAAGCAGAATATGCGAGGTCACTGTTAGTGAAGCATTTCACTAATATCTAAAATCCACACTGTCAGTACACATCTTGTGGGCACACCAGCAAAAGAAGAGATCGTGGGAAAGACATTGTTTAGCCAGGGACATCCTCCCATCATTCATTTAAATGCAGAACATGCAAGCATAATTCATTTAAATACTTTACATAGCTGCATATGCAGTATGTGACCTGTCATACCTCTCTTGTGTTCTGTTCAAAAAATTCCTGGGCTCCCTCATCTTGGCCGCCGCTGGCTGCATTGCGCAACAGCTGAAAAATGTGGTTGATCCCTCTTATATAGGAATCGGTATAGAACACGAAAGTGAAACGTGTCTTCACAGAACTAGTGTAATGTTTATTGCACATTGATATATAATGTCTATTGGTGTTTTGTGGCTAAAGCGCCCTTGGCGTTGATGCACCCACGCTGACGCCTGGTGGCACGTCTCCTCCATCACGACTACCAACGTCGATGACCATGAGCAACCATCGTGCATATGGAAGCTGCACTACGCTGCACACGCTAGCACAACGCGAAAGACGAAGCACGTAACTGACACACTAATACAACGTGCAAGACAAAGCACGTAACTGAATCGTCACCGAGTCAAATCAGCGCGTACAGCGCGTCGTAATTGCAGCCTCCGCGATCAACTTCAGAAACATTTTCAGAGCTAATTGCGGAGGCCAGGCTCCGCTGTGCTGAGTGCGGTGAACGCCACCTAGGTGGCGTTGGTAGTGCTTCTTGATGCCAGCGTCCCTTCGAATGCTGGCATCGAGGCGTCGTAGCGCTGAGACCACCGAAGCGTTCACTGTCGGTGCGCGTTAGTGTCATAATGCAGTACTTCTCTTTTCTGCTCGTAGGCGGCGGCACCGCCCCGAGCAAGAGCGCGGGTACACGGAGGAGTGTTAGATATATAAGGCGCGTCTGTGTAGCTCTCTGCAAATGCGTTTCTGGCGCAATGGGTTAAACGCTCGGCGATCTATCGTCGCGGACCGAGAGGTCGTGGGTTCGATTTCCAAATTTTGCATGTTTGTGGAACTTTTTCTTCTGGTTTCTTTCTTTGTATTATGTTCTATGACGTATTTCCGTGACGGAAATACGTCAGTGAAGTCTTGGTGGACCCCGGCATAAAACACTTTCGTGTTAAAAGAAATAATGAATTGTGGCGTTACTGGACGCTAACGGTTTTACAAAACATTACCTGGTCCGTAGGCTTGCCCACGGTTGGTGCAGCAGGGGTAGTCCTCGAAGAGGGCCCTGGCGCATGTGCGCGCCTTTTCTTCAACCTATAAATGTCACAGATAACTCCAGGAAGCACAGCCTAAGAAACATTCTCATTAACACGTAATTCGTGCGTGCGACAACTGTATTTTGCACAGTCCATTACAGAGGGTGTGCCTTACGAAACTTCTGCACAACACAGATCTGTATTGCAGTGAAGCAAACTCAGAAAAGCTCGCGAACACGCACCAATAAACGTGTAGTGAACGCCACTAGCAAGGCTTTCAAGCTTTCAAGATTGATGCCTGCACAATATTCAGCTTATCAGCTTCTGTATGTACCACATGCGAATAATTGACCCATTAAACGTCGAATCACTAGTACGTTTGCTTTCCGGTACAACTGCACAAGTGACGCACCATGCAGCTTAAAACATACATTCTCACGTTGTAGTGACGGTGAAGAAACACACAATAGCAATGCATCGAGTCGTGAGATGAACTGTTCATTAGGCGAGATTTCGCCCTGAAAAACAAGTAACACTCAAAGCACAATTGCGGCAAATGCATTCATCGGTGGTCGAAATCTCGGCAAGTGCGTCATTGTACATTTCACCATAATTGCTGGTGCCCGCGTACGTTCCAGGATGTACACTACCATTCGAAAAGATTGGCACTATTATGCAAGATCGGCGAGAACATTCGGGAAACTTCTGCCGATCGACCGCCAAATTTTGATTAGCCGGTGTAAAACAGGTCACCGGCAAATGGTTAACGCGTGCCAATATCGCTGCAGTTTCTCTGCAAGGAATTCACTGATTGTAACGACCCTAGCAATCAGCGGGGTGGCTTCTTTTCTTATACACAGCTGGAAAAATGCTTGGATTGTAGCTCGGGCTGGTCGACTTGTCAGACTTCCGATTAGCGACGAAGTGGCGGCTACAAATACGTGTGTGTGCACCGGGTTCCCCGTCCCCAGCGCCGTCGATGCTGAAAAGCAGGAAGCAGTCGAAACTTGAACGTGCTATCGGCGAGACGAACGCTCATTCTTGCTAAACAATCCAACCTGTAAAGCTCAACGCGTATGTAGTACGTACTGACAAATGTGCTTACCTCTGCCTACGGACCAAGCGGATCCACGTTTGACGGCGCTCACCAAAGTGGGCCCACGCTGGGAATCTGTAAAAATTCACTGCTTCTGGAGCGTTTGCCGTGTTTGCAGGAGTGTTCGTAAAATCTACAACAAAACACGTTCGCCTGAACTTCGTAGAACGGGACATATTCGCGTGCAACACAACGGAAACGACTAACAAAACACGCCGCGCACAGCGATAACACCACCTTCCGGCCGTGCCCTTCTCACACCAGACTATTCGGCGGTTCCGCGAGGTGGCGCCACCTGTCCAGCTGTCCTGTGCTCATAGAAAGTCATTTCTACAAAATAGCACCCCAGATGTGCTGGTGACGATAACTGGTATCGCAAATCTGGATTCTTCTCAGCTTGTTCCCGCAAAGGGAAAGGCAAAGCCGCAACAGGCCATGATGCGACGTTAACGGATTGGCCTGTTAAACTCGCACGGCCGCATAACGCAACGGGATGCGTCGGGTGCGCGAATTTCGAATCTTTTTTTACTTTAACTAAACCAGGAGGCGCTGCAGGCAGTTGGCGCTACTTTAAGAAGTTCCAGGAGCTATAGTTTTGAAGCTATCACGGTGGCGCTACCCGCTCCCTTTATTACTGCCCACCGAAATACTTAGGCAAGAAAAGCTCGCCATCTAGCGAAAATCTTTTGGTTTTGGTCCCCACCGGTCAAGCATGTATGGAACAATGAAGCCGCTACAGCTGCTCTGAATCCTTTTCGCAGTCTTTTAGTTTGACAAAAGCTCCGATTCTTGTGGAAGCAGAATTTGAAATTCTGTAGCGTAATGTCGGAACTGAAATTTGAAGGCTAACTTTTCACATAAAAATTCCTTAACAACAATCAAGTTGCCAGCCAGGTAACTTTTCACATAAAAATTCCTTAACAACAATCAAGTCGCCAGTCAGGCTTGCTTGACATTTTATGCCATTTTGAAGCAAAGACAAACATTCCAACGCATGCGCTGTAGCCTTCTCATAAGCATTTGCAGGTGGGCGATAGGGAACTAAGCAGCGCAGACGTCATGCGGCAAAAATTCACTACGCGAGTCCTATGTGCGCAGCTGCCAAGAACAAAAGACAGCTTCAGGTGATTAGCGCCGACATAAGCTTTGCATCTATCTGTTTTATATTTCCATATCTTATTTAATTTAACTAGAATGATTCTTGTCAATATTTGGATTTTAATAACTAATAGAGTGGATTGTGACCTTTGCATGGAGTATAAAGTTTTGAATTAATTGTCTACGAAAGCATGTGAGACATTTGGAACAACTTTACTTATATTTAAATGTACCGTCGTCCACAGAATAAAGTGCTAGTTTAATGTTGCTGGCACTGACATTCGAAAGGTCGTGCGACTGATATCGGTCTCCATTCTGCTGCAATAAAAATTTCAAGTTTGCAGCATATAAATGGAAGGTTACAAGATTTTACTTTGCTGCAGGCCCTTCGTACTGAAAGGTCAAGAAGTACGCCGGCGATATGCAAAATGATTTCGGCCGCGATATTGCCAATGCATACCACGCTATTCGCACGCAGTGCGAATAGCGTGGAACGCATTGCTATGCATTGGTATGCATTGATATGCATTGATGGTATGCATGCAGATTGTCAGACAGAGGGATATGGTCTGAGTGTAAACAAGGTTAGTAACATACGCTTTGAGAAAGCCTTGGCCATGGCGGAAGCCGTGGCTGCGGTCGAAATTGAAGAGGACACGATGTGTCAAAATGGAGTTCAGAACATTCTAGTGTCGTGCACCACGCATGAGAAAAACGCGGACGCGTACGCCAGAGTGCAGCAAACCAGGCTCGGCGAAGGCACGTTTGGGGTGGCGGCGTACCTAGCCCCATACGAGAATACATGTAAGGATATCATAAGAGGAGTCGACGTGGAAGTCAGCGAGGCTCAACTGAGAGCGAGAATTATAAATCATCGGAATCCGTCTGCTTTGGAGGCCAGGCGGATCAAGAACACCTTCGTGGTGGTGGTGCTTTTCATGGGCATCATGGTGCTCAACTACGTCGCATGCGGAGCGAGCATAATTCACCGCACGCTCAACTGACGGCACACGAAAGTCTGCTACGAGTGTGGAGGACTGGGACACCTGGCTGACAAGTGTTCCAACCCGGGAAGCAAGTGGTGTCGCGCCTGCAGCAAATGATCGCCAGCGGAAGATCACCAGTGCGATCCGAAGTGCACGTGGTACGGTGGGTCGCACCACACGGCGGCCAAGGAGTGCAGGAACAAATTTAAAGTTGCCTATATCGTCTCAAGCCGACGGTGGCAGCGGCGCCGACGCGCCGAGCAGCTACAGCTGGGGACCGACGTCAAGACGGCGGGCGGCAAGAGCCCCTTCCGTACGCCAGCTGTGCGGGAGCGCAGCACAGAGAAGCCGCTCTCGCACGCCAGCTGCCTGGAAGCACGGGGAAACAAGGAACCGCTCTCGATCCTAAGGGCACTCGGTGTCGAGCGTGAGGATACAGAAGGAGCCTAGCTGGGTGGATCGTGTCAAAGGGAAGACGAAGAAGGAGCAGCAGAGACCCACGGAGGCAGCGTTTGTCTCGTCTGACGCGAGAGGGGAGGTGCACGATACATGTGCCAGTGGCAACCACATCGCCTACCGTTCGGCTGCCTGACGATTCCATGAGTAAAGCGTCGATGCCCAGGGCTTGCGCATTCGGATAACGTCCGTGTCACCACGCTATAGGAACCGAAACGAGGCCCAATAGCCAACGGGACGCGTCGTGGCCTGGAAAACCAAGTGGACGACCACCCAGAATATAAAGCAAAAAGAAAACTGTTCTTGTATTCTCCCGAGCATGACTACAGCACAGGAGTGTGACCGCAATGATGAAGGTTTTGTTAGCATCATCGCTTCTTAATTACTCTCGATCACACCAGTATCTGCAGGCCTAAAATAAAAAAACGTGGTTTTAACGCAATAGCGTGCCACAGAAAACACATTGTTAGCGTGCGCCGCCGGTGGCGTTGGCCGTCAGAAACAATGAACCCGAACTAAATCCATGCAGGCCCCACGCGTAGCGCAGAGGCGTTACTGAACTAATTGAATTTCTGAAAGTAAAATGCGTCACAAAATTTGTAAAGTCCGACTTACACAAAACCTACAGACATGATACCGTCGGTTTCTCATTTGAATATACGAGCAAACATAATTCTGTTACGCGGACACTGAAACACAACCCCTGTTACCTTGCTTACGGGATTATGAACCATTCATGAGCCGTTGTTTGTAACCTCTGCCTTACTGTGGTATGAGCCAACGCTCCGCCCTGCACGGCCGCCGGGATCGGCCCACCATTATTTTCTATTGGGCCCCATGTCGCAGAAAAACCGGAGTCGGTGTCGGCGTCATCGGCGCCAAATAACGCTATCGCGTACCACTCCTAAAGTCGAAGCTTAAGCGTCCTCCAAGTTTTTGAAACGATTTGTTCACGCTTGCTTTTGAAATAACCCCCCAAAATTTCCATGAAAGCCAGTGCGTATTGAGAATTATGACAAACCATCCAAGAGTGGAAGCATCTTCAGGGTGGCACCACCTTCATGGAGACTGTCACTAGCTGGAACTTGCCTAAAAAACTGTAGACCATCATGCAGCGCGCCGTTGGCATAACGCGTTAAAGTACACCCTGTCCACCAAACACACCCTGGTATTTGGTTAATGTCCTTTTCATATTTCCTTTTATATTTCGTTACCATTTCGCACGTGCCAAAAATATGGTTTTAAATAATAGTTACGAGGAAATTCCTTCCGCTTTGCAACGCGAACGAGAACACAAAATGGAAATAAAAAGAGTGCGAATTTTTGCATTTGAGCGCATTAGCAGTGACCGCCATCTCAAACAGTGTGGTCACAGTCTGCAGGCCATTTAAGGTCTAGCATTGGGAAGAAAGAGACGCATGGAGTAAGCACCACCCGCTACCCGAGAAATGCTCCCCTTTTCCATTAATCTCCGACGGTGGCCATTACGAATCCCCTTAATCTAGTTTGGAGGCTGCCTCGCAGGCGCTGCCGCGCTCCATTTATTACTCCTCACGAAAGTTCTTAGGCTAGGAAAGCTCACCATCTAGCCAAAACATTTTCGTTGTGATCCTCACCGGTCGAGCATGTCAATTAAAATCCTTCTAGTATTTTTTTAGTACAACATAGGTCTCGATTTTCTGGAAACATAATTTAAGATTTTGCAGAATTATATTGCAACATGAATTTGAAGACTAATTGAAAAAATACTTCCCTAATAACAATCACTAATCAAGCTGCCAGAAACACATGCTTGACATTTTCAGCTATTGTGAAGCAAAGGCAAACGCTCCAAGATCCACGCACCTGTTCTAGTCTTCTCAAAAGTATTCGTAGAAGGGCGATCGTAAACTGCGGCGCAGACGTCATGGGGCAAATATATCAGCATTGGAATGTTGTGTGCGCACCTGCCAGGGATACAAAAGACAGCTTCATGTGATTACCTGCGGCACAGGCTTTGCATTTACCTGTCTACTGTTTCTTTTTTTAAAGCTTTCTTAGAATTATTATTGCCAATTTGTTTTTATTTTCATATCTGGCAGAGCGAATTGTGAACTTTGCGCAGAGAATAACACCCTGAAAAATTTTTCTACGTCACCGTTCCAGGCAATCAGAAGAACCTAAATGTTGCAAGTGTACCGTCGCACAGAGAGTGAAGCACTAGTTTAATGCAGGTGGCACCGACATTAAAAACACATTGACGCTGAGCTCGATCTCCATTGTGCTTCAGTAAAATATATTAGCAATTCGCAGCGCATCACTTGAAGCTTGTAACAACTCGTTTCCCTGCATTCACGTCGCACGGAAATGCGAAGAATCATGGCGGCGTTATGGAAAATGTGATGGGCCACGAGATTGTCACTCGCACGCACTGATATGTAACGTGTGGGGATTGCCAAACCACGCGTAATTGTCAAAAGCGGAAATGCAGATGACAGGCAACTGAAATCAAATGCAACAGCGGCAACAAGCGGGTGATAGACAGAAAGCTTGCAAATATTGGTGCTGTGAAACAGGCATATTTAAATAATATTGACAAAGACAGGTTGAAATTAACCCCTTTTTTTAACATCTGCCCAAATCCTATAAGGGGCGGAAAGTTCGAGGGTCGCCCTCTATGAGTGACATCATGGCCACGAAGCTGTTCACTCCGACTTAATCGGCTGCCGTGGGAGCTCGTTGGCTTCGTGCATGCTCGAGTTTTGGCCGCGCCAGGTGCACTTCGGCAAGGAAGTTTAGGTTGATTTTCGTTGTAACGCCTAAACTGCTGTTTCTTTTACAAAACTGTGTGATTGGTGAAAACTTAAGGCTTAGATGTATCAAGTCACGTAGAGTTCAAGGTGTATAATCCTTTTGAATACAGACGTACGCCTTGTCTGTCGATAAATGCTTCCATGAAATATTCTCTGCTAATTGATCATGTGATCTTTTGTGATGCTTCGCTGAAAAGACAACTAGAATTGAGAAATTAGTTATGACAAATATTTCATGAAGCCCATTTCATGAAATTTCATGAAGTGTTTCATGACATTCATTCCAAGTGGATACGACTGACAAGCTCGCCGGCTACAATTCGTAAATTGCAATATGTGTCATAATGTTATTACCTAAGAAGGTCGTTAGTGAATTTTTGTTAATTAGTTGTACATGTGTTTCGATTTCTGCGCTACTAATGTCCGCCCCATCGAAAAACCCAGCTCAATGATAGAAATTATGCTATCAACCACAGGCTATTTCTACAAATTCCGTAAAACTTAAAAATGAACACCCTGTAAAGCAGTAACATCGACTGCCTCTGAATTACCACTACATGTGTTAAATAAACGTGACCTCACGATTATGGTCTGACCACGGAGTAAGATAAGATTGGAGCGCCGACTCCGCTCATCTGGAAGGGACACATTCTGCAACGCCGGCTCCTGCTTCACAGCGTGTTCGCCAGACGGCGCTACAAATGAAGGAAAACTTTGCAGCGGAGAGGAGCAAAGGCGCGGGGGCACCTGCTTGTCAGCTGCTCCGCGCACGCCCTGACGCCTGTAGCGCGCAAAGCTCTTGCGGTTCACAGAGTCACGTTAGCAGGAGTCATGTATCAAGTCATGTATCATTTTGTTTAATTTATTTTATACGGGCCAAATGCAGGGCATTTGTCAGGTGGCCTACATGGAACTTTACAAGGCACAGGAACAGAAAATAAACAAATTACGCAAACTAAGACGGAAAGAAAAGCTATAGCAAATGGTAAGGCGATATAACAGCAGTTCGGGTGGTCTCAAGCAATGACAGACGACAACGAAAAGAAGTTTTTATGGAAAAGCTGACGTTTATCACTCTTTTTTATCTGAGCACGCATCACGTGCTAAGGTGCTTCGCTTGCTTCTTTGTTTCTCGTGGGGCTTTTCGTGTCGCGCGGTTTTCTTACGAGCAGAATCGCCACATTCTCATTAAACATAATAATTAGGAATTCCTGCCAGTGTTTCCTGCTCATTATTTCACAAGAGAAGCTCTGATTATGTGTCTGCATAACAGGGGGAATCATCTCGAATCCAAGGCTGAGAATCTACAGGGTAGCCAGCCGGTATTTACACTGGCTAACCTCCTTGTCTTTCTTTCCTTTCTCTCTCTCTACATTACGGCATGTCTCTGGACAAGAAAAGGCACCTGCACTGTGTGTAGTTGTAGACAAATTTAAATTGAGCTCCTCCCGTCCTTCCGCATTGGTGTCTTCTGGTTCCTCTTGGCATTCAGCATCATTCAGATACGCCAGGCTTCCCTAAACAAATTGAAGGAACTGCTCCGCTTCGAAGTCGAGGCACTTTCTTTACACCTTGTAGGACGTCGCCTTTGTCGTTGCCGAAGCAATGACAAAGGCGACGTCCTACAATATCAAAAATAAGCTTATCAAAAATAAGCTGCTTCTCGAAGTGTCGCTCACATATTTTGTCCATTGCTTTAAGCGCTCGCTTACTTTCAGGAATTTCTTGACGCCAGTGGTGCAGTAGTTGAAGATCAGATAGCGAAGCGAAGAGCGAAAACTTCTCGCGTCCTTTGCCATAACCAGATTTACAGCCGGGAGCAAAACACTGTCCTGTTGCTCAGTCTCTTCACGCACAAGTATCAAGCTACCTTGTTCCGTCCGGCATGAATAAACATACTGCAGACATCGTAAACAAATCGAGGAAGACGAAAATTTCGCACCTTCGCTTCCGCGCAGACGTAGAGGAGTGAAAAACAAGTACTTCTGTTGTGTCTTTTTGTACAGCATCATTTATCGTCTGTTTCCTCTAAAGACATCTAAACACGTTTCGTATGCGTGCATAAAAGCGCTACCGTGTGTTTATTTGCGCTTTTAATATTTGTGCGCATATATTTTTTGTGTTTGATTGCTGTCAAATTGAGACGGCTGAAGGTCCACGTTTGTAGCAGATGACACGCTCTGCGGGTGCCGCGCTGCCCGTTCTGCGCCACCGTCGCCGCCGGTCTCCGCCACACAGCGCATGCGCACATGAAATCAAGCTGTTGAGTGTTTTCCACGCGCCTCGACAGATGGTGCTACGCGATGTATAATTTGCGTTGCACGGTTTGTCTCGAGCGAATGCGTTGCACGGTTTGTCCCGAGCGAATGCGTTGCGCGGCGGCGGAGTCGGCGCTCTTGTTTATCTTACTCCGTGGGTCTGACGTTACGTTGTTGTTACATTCGCATCACCATCGAGAGCCATCGCGAGGTGAGTTCTACTTTTTTTCCCTTTTATATTACTGGGCACCCGTCAATAGCACAAATGTAATGCTTGCCTCTTCCACGTATTTACTTTCTTTTACATTTGAAAAACAAAATGCGTCCTCTCACTGTGCTTTTCAGTTAGTTGGAATGGTTCTTCCTTTATACATGGTTAGGATTTGGGACTGATACGTGTAACTGGTAACATGTCTTTACATGGTGAGGGACACCTTTTTTACCTTTGACATATCCATGCGTTAGTCTACCACATTGGCCATCCAAAAGGCGTTATGGCAGTCGGTAAATGCAGAGCTGTGGTATATTTCAGGTATTTATGGTGGCACAATATTAGAAGCTGGAAATTGCTCATAAGGCATTATTTTCTAAGACCAAATATAATGAATGCTTCTGTTTCTTCTACATGACCTTTGTGCTTACGTCAAAAGTTTAATACGTACGTCAAAGACTATAACTATTTTTTCTACGAAGTCTTCACTTTCTTCCAAGAACTGTGTACGAAACCAATTAATAACACCCATTGTGTATGAGCAAACAAGAATGTCATCCATGTGGTTTGTGAGAGCAGTAGGGAGTGCTAGTGAGCAGGCAGGCAGTCGAACACGTATTTGAGGAGTTTAAATATGCTAATGGGGAGAAGAACTGTTGTATAAAATGCTAGAAATGTGTTGGCAATCACAGCAGCGTCAAATGCAGCTCGACTGGAAGAATGTACGTTGCTGCGGGGCCGAACGTCACCAGACCAGTTGTCATCAGCAACAGCATCCGCAAGGTGTCATCGCTTGCTGACATTAACGCCTGACTTTCACCACTGCGAAGAAAGGTTATGTTGCTGACTCGAAGAAACACGTAACCTGCACAATCTTCGCCATCAGAGAAAGCGGGCATTGAAACATCCTGTGCCACCGCCGTCAGCTCACTAGAAGGAGGAAGCAGGGACCGGTGCAAGTGGATAAAAATTATGTTATTCCCTACATTCAAGGTATGTCCTGGAGAATCAACCTATGCAGTTGTGTTGGAACAAGCCATTTTTTCCTACTGTCATGCGATCCTTTGTGGAAACACGCATGCAGACCTCGAAACTGTACGAGGTAAACTTCCCTAAGTCATCGCGAAAAAGCCTTGTATTAAATGTGCCCTTGAAATGTATATCCGTAAGATACTACGCTACCTTTCTAAAATGTCGATTGCTGCAGCAAGCAGTATGGTCACACTTCAACGAAAACTATTGTTTTCATGAAAAACTAAATATACAGTTCCCACTAGAGCACTGCACGGGCCAATTTTTTTCAGACCGGACCCGTTATTACGTTGGGCTGCCCGCCCGTGCCCGACCAAAAGTTTTATGGCGAGACCCGGGCCTGGCCCAGGCCCCCGAAATAACCTACGTTACCCGCCGGGCCCGGCCTGCCACCTTCTACTTTAGGCCCGAGCTCGGCCCGAGCCAGGCTCTAAACCGGCCAGAACCCCGCCCGAGACCGAAAAAGATAACCGAGCGGCATTAAAGAAAATAAATAAGAGAATGAGAGGAATTTATTCTTAACGCATAAATACATGTCATATGCAATTATGAACACCATTTGAGCCGTCTGAACGCAAATGCCAGCGCGCGAAGTAGTACGAATGACCCTGCCGAGCAGTATCGCCAGCAGATTCAAACGGCGCGACCTTGATGCGGCCCAATACACTTCTATCGCAGCGCCGCCACAGTATTTTTCGATGTCGGGCGCCTCACTGAAAAGCATGCGCTGCCCCAGCCGCTCGTCCCACTCAACTGTATTCTAGCACACTCTAGCCGAAGCGCAGCCACGAGCGGACGTGAGCGCAGCGCATGGATGTAGTAAATGGAGAAAGAAAGCTTCTCTTTCGTCCATGGTGCAGCGCAATTCGCTGCTGCTAGGCAGCCGGTTGAGAACGTGCGTGCAATCATGGATGGACGCAGTGCCATATTGCAGCGGCGTGACGAATTGCCTTACATTACCAGTCATCTTTTTACCAATTGATTCGCCTATCAAGAATCGGCAAGTCGCGAACGCGCTTACACCACGCTGAAAGCATTAATTACATTGATTTAAGTAAGCAATACAATGGCATCCTTTGGTTTGAGGCGTTTTCGGTCTTTATGGACTTCTACATTCTGTTCAAACAGCGCAAGATACGACGGAAGAAGAAAAGGGAAGTACACAGGAGCAACACTGCTAGCTTCCTGCTGCGCCAGGGCAACAGGTTTTTCATGGTCGAGACGCGCAAGTATAACTGGCTGCACGTTACATGCACACCACCAGAAAGTCCGAGCCCGGCCCGGGCCCGCGTCAAAATACCCGAGCCCGGCCGATAACTAGCGGTGATGTCGGAGGCGACTGTTTAATTTCTTTAGCGTTTGGCACAGTACGAGATTGGTGAGTTGATGTTAAACGTTGCATTGCCTGCACCAGTGCTGTTTGGCACACAGAACACAGCGTGAGACGTGTTTACTTGAGGCGTTGTTTTTAGCCATTGTTCCCAACCTCTGATAAGGTTATCATTGTCATCACCACACATCGCAGCGTCAGCGAAATACTAAACTATAATTGCATTCATTATTATCATCATCAGCCTATATTTATGTCCACTGCAGGACGAAGCCCTCTCCCTGCGATCTCCAATTACCCCTGTCTTGCGCTAGCTGATTCCAACAAGCGCCGGCAAATTTCCTAACTTCATCTCCCCGCCTAATTTTCTGCAGTCCTCGACTGCGCTTTCCTTCTCTTGGTATCCATTCTGTAACTCTAATGGCCCACCGGTTATCCATCCTACGCATGACATGCCCTGCGCAGCTCCATTTTTTCCGCTTAATGTCAAATGAGAATGTCGGCTATTCCCGATTGCTCTCTGACTCACACCGCTCTCTCCCAGTCTCTTAACGTTAGGCCTAACATTTGTCGTCCCATCGCTCTTTGTGCGATTTTTAAATTGTTCTCGAGCTTCTTTGTTAACCTCCAAGTTTCTGACCTATATGTTAGTACCAATAGAATTGTACACTTTTTTTTTCAGCGACAGTTGTAAGCTCCCAGTCATGATTTGGCAAAGCCTACCAAGAGCACTCGAACCTAATTTTATTTTTCTGTAAATTTCCTTCTCTTGATCAGGGTCCTCATGACCCCTAGAATTAATTTAATTATGGGGCTGTAACTACCATAACCACTATCGGTTTATGAGGCAGTCCATAGTATTGGCATGAGGAATAAAGTTGTGTCCCTGGGGGTCTGTAAAAGCGGCGTCCTTCAATCTAAGTAAGCGAGCGACCGATCTAGGCAGATTGCGGCTGCCTAGATCGTGATCGAACAAGCTACCTCGGGCAACGTCATAGCGGCAATTCTACCGCGGCGGGCGCAGAATTGCTGATTTGACGTGCGGCTGCGTCCGTAGCGTCGCCTACACGCTACGGAGCTCTGAAATTCTGGAACATCTGACTGGAACAATCTAGAAGAATGACTCCTAACAGCTAAACTCATTCTTTGCTTGTTTAAGGTTTCCTTTGGCACGTTTATTAGAACTGAGTTTTAGTATCAAATAAGCTCTGAAATTCTGGAACATCTACCCAATAAACTGCTATTGCAAGACTTAACTGACGAGGGTGAGATCGTGTAAAATTAGGCAATCAGACTTCGTAAATTAAACGGCTGCACTGGACCCTTGCTTGCTGAAAATATGAGCAAGTCATTCTGTCTTGCTGATTATGTCTGTTTAACTGTTTACACTAGATGTCTATTTAAGCATGTGGTGGGTTTATGTAATAGTCATATCATTATGTACACTTGTTTTAGTCAATAGTGATCTATAACGGGAAACCTTGCTCAATAGCCAGCAAGTAGCGTCGGACAAGTTGACGTGTGACTGATTTAAACGTAAATGCACAACCCATCTCGCGAACGGTATGGACGTTACAGTGATTATCATTGCAGCAATGTGGTGTGACACCGTATTGTATTGTATTGTGACACCAGTATTGTGACACCGTATGCAGCGGGGCTAAACTCTGTGGCTTCCCTCTATACACGCTACGTCACTGAAGCGCGGGCCGTGCAGCTCAGTCATCGAGTGACGCCTGTGAGAATACAGCACCCTGACACGTTCGTCTGAATATATGGGATACTCGCTCATACTGTCCAGCACCGAATAGATTTTAGATGATCTTTTTTTCACTTTAAAACACGGTAGATACTAAGTGACACATAGTTACCAATGTTGGCTTCAAAGAGCTTCATTAAAGAGCAGCAGATACCGAGTGCCGCGTACCTAGATAACCAAGTTGGCATCGAAGATGGTCATTAAAGAGCGTGCATGCTCACTGGCGCATACCATGTGGCACTTACCTAGGGGTTCAATTTGGCGTCAGTTGCAGTGAAGAGAGACCAAGTGTATCTCTTTACTGGTACTGGTACGTACCCAGTACTCCGAGTGTTCATCAAAGAGATGCATTGCACAGCGGCACGTAGACTGTAAATCAAGTTTGTGCGACGGTTGGTTTCCAACCCTGTTCTATCAGCGCAGCATCGCGATTCACTACCCACTCATAGTGACACAGACTGCAGTGAAACGGCTTAGCTGATTGGCGCCACATTTGTAATGTCACATACCGGCGCCTCAAGTTGACCCGACGATTGGTTGGGAACCCAGTTCCCTCATCGCAGCGGCGCCTTGCTTGAACCACTGGAGCATGATCTGCCCAGTAACTCAAGTTGGTTAAATGGTTAGAGGCATCGGCACACAAACATCCGTTAGGTGGGGCTTTTAATAATGAAAATTTATAATATGAAGAAAAAGACGCCTTTCCGTAAAACTCAGGTAACGGAAGGTAAAAAAAAGCAGGTGCGACCTACTCTGCGGCCAAGCCCTGACCAAATCAGTGGGCAAGCTACGAAATCAGCGGCATTTATCTAAACTTTCTAACATGACGAATTACGATTATTCTTCAAACTTGGTTCGTGATTGGTACTGATGCTGGATTAGGATTGATGGATATGTATTGGATGTGTGATTTCAGCGCTTTCTTCACGCTTATCTGAAAAATATCTTACAATGCTCGTCAGAATATGTACGTAAATTATTATGTGTTTACTATCGCTTTTTCTAGCGTAGAGTTCTGCTGTTAGAACGGTATACTAAAAGCGTTATGTTTTGTCCCTTCAGCATATAGGTTTGTTTTTCCTTGAGTGTATGCCATATTTTGGCGAAATTTCTTTGCCGCGTCTCGTCTGGATGATGGGTAGTAAGAAGGAAGGGAACAGGACACGTACTAAACTATGTAAAAATACTTTGATGTTTCGGCTCCCTACAAAAACGTTGTTAAAAGTGAGTCAATACCGGCGGATTGCATGGTTTTTATGTATGGCGCATGACATGGTTAAAGCATCTGGCATACACGGGTTGAAGATTGCCACCGTTGCGATCATTGCTCTTCGATGTCATTGTAAAGAACAATGACTTCAGATAGAGGCGTGAATATGGACACTTCTTGTCATTGAGACGTAACTTTCCCCAGTAGAAAGTGTCTGAGGTTATTGCACAGAGCTCGGTCAGGGCATTCAAGGGAATGCGTGATATTGTGACATCGTTTTTGTGTACCTTTAAAGTCGATTTTGAAGCCGCAAAACATTTGCTGCCTGCATGTCATAGAATCGCAGCAGGTTTGCCAGGTTTATGCTAACGCCCGGGGCCAACAGGACTGTGAATCACTATCTCCTTTGTCTACACTGACCTGGTTCATCTCGAGCCAGCTGGCGTCCAACAAAACAAAAAGAAGCTACCCTGTGTAGACCACTATTTTCTGCCGTGTAAGTACATTCTCTGAACGATATCTTCCGCTTTTGTGCATATTTTGTGTGCCCGACGAAGACAGCTGACAACGAATCTTTTTTTTTTTGCGAAACTGTGTACATTGTACTATAGTGCAATTATCTTTCAGTGTAAGTGTCTTTGCTAAATACATGCCGTGCCATGTTAGACATACCATTAGTGTATTGCTCCTACGTCTGCAAAGGCGAGACCAGCATCTTCGGGACACGACGTCAACAACAAGGAAATGACGTCAATAAACAAGACATCCTGGACGAGTACTGCGCAACTACGTCACAAATTGTCTACTCGGGAGAAGCACGTGTGATTGTAAGAGAAGAATTTGCTTAGACACATTTATATGGAGCTTTTATTTGAAACCACACCGCACACCCTTATACCACGTGAGTTTTCCACCCGTTTAAGCAACATGCCTTAATCATTCTCATACTCCATATGTTAGGTCAGCGAACTGTGTCGCTTTTCACTCATTATGAACATTCTCCGTTGGCGAGCCGGAGTGATAAAAACACTTTCAAAAAATTATTTTGGTGTTATGGCTCCTTCGTTCTTTGTTCTTATTAAAATGTGTAGTAGATATAAAAATTAATCTTAGCGATGATATATTGTATGCAGTGTCTTATTTAACATTTACTTATGGACTAGCTTGATGTCACTAAGGAGGAAGAAGAAGTGATCGTAGCGATCTGCCTCAGCTCCGATCTCTCAGTGTATCCCTGTGATTTTCTCGTGATTTCTGGAATCAGAGACAAGAACACTGGGGGACGTTTTCCCTTAGGATGGGGGATAAAACCCCCTCCCAGCAATGGGGCCCTGGACGACCACATCCTTGTGCCTCCGATAGTGAGTGACCGCTTCGGCCCCAGCGTCGTCGACATTGATACTTCCGATGGATATTCCACTGAAGATATGGCCTCGGATAGCGACTTCACCGTTGTCTCAAGCCGCCGTTTGAAGAGGAAGATCAGAAGGACATCACCGACCGGTCGGCAGCCACCGAAAAAGGCGAGTGGCGTGCGGTCATACACAATCTCGTATGTACCAACAACGACGACAGACATCTTGAACTCTCTGAATAGGCAGAGCTTGACGGAGTATTTTGAACTTGTCGCCCCTGGCCAAGTTGAAGAGATACGTATAAATGCTCAAAAGAACATCCTGTCTGTGGAAGTCAATACAAAGACCATACTGGACACACTAAAAGCAATTGGTCAGTTGGGCAACATTCCGGTGCGCGCATTCTCCGCGTATGACAAGGAAACTAGAACAGGCGTCGTCTACGATGTGGACGAAGATATTACTGACTCCAGCCTTGAAAAATTGCTCTCATCGTCGGCTCCTGTACTTGACTTTCACCGCTTTGGACGGTCCCGATGTGTGAAAGTAGTGTTTCAGTCTGAGACCTTGCCTACACACGTCAAGATTGGATACGTGAGGCATTCGGTACGTCCTTACGTACCGAGGCCTCTACAATGTCATAAATGCTTTAAAATTTGGGCATGTAAGTGCAGTTTGCAAAGGTGTGGTAACATGCAAACGATGCGGTGGATCTCACGAAGATGATAACTGCAGCGTTGCTGCAAAATGTCCAAACTGTTCGGGCGCCCATGATGCTACATCAAAGGAATGTCCCAAGATGAGGAACGGAATAAGTATCATGAAGAAGATGGTTAGAGATCGTTCCACACACAGGAGAAGCTGCAAGGGCTGTCCAGCGCCTGTAGGCGTCGTTCACGACACCGACGACGACGACGAAGCAGCAGTGCTCATCAAGTAGAAAAACCAACACCCAAAGTACAGTCTTCCTCACCTCCTCGCCCGATCTTACCGGGCGAGGAGGTGAGGACACATCTCGTTGGAATCAGGAAATGTTCCTGCCAATTGGAAATGCAGCCGCATTATTGCACTGCTCAAACCAGGGAAGTGCCCTAATGAACTTTCATCCTACAGGCCGATCGCCTTAGCCAGCTGCGTCGGCAAAGTAATGGAAAGGATGGTACTGTCCAGATTAGAGTGGTTCTTAGAAAGCAATAACTGCTTTCCCCAATTTATGCATGGATTCATAAGAGGCCGATCTGCCATTGACGGTGTGGTCAACTTGATCTCCGATGTTGAACAAGAAAGAAGTCGACGCAGATTAGTCGGGGCAGTATTCCTTGACATTAAGGGCGCCTATGACAATGTTCTGCATTACGCGATCCTTGATGCGCTTGACGATTTAGGCATTGGTGGCCGACTATATAATTGGATCGTTAGTTATCTCAATGACCGTACCGTATATATGTCGACAAGCGATGGAGACACCGGTCACTATAATATTCACCGCGGCTGTTCCCCAAGGAGGAGTTCTCAGTCCGACTCTCTTCAATGTGACATTGATTGGACTTGCGTCTGAGCTTCCCAACACAGTAAAGATTAGCGCGTATGCCGACGACATATGCATATGGGCATCTGGAGCTACGCGTCCGCAACTGCGTGCGCGTTTGCAACGTGCAGTGACTATTACAGCCACGTACTTACGACGTCAAGGCCTCACACATTCAACTGAAAAATGTGCAGTGCTTGCCTTCACGCGCAAACAAATGACTAAATATCCGATAGTCGTTAAAGGAACATCGATACCTTACGTAACACACCACAAGTTCCTTGGTGTAACCATCGACCGTGAACTATCCTGGTCAAGGCACGTCACTGCACTGAAGTCAAAACTGAAGAGTTTTGTCGTTGTGCTTCGGGTGGTGGCAGGAGCAAGATGAGGGCCCGTCGGAATCAGTCTCTTCTTCAATTGTACCAAGCCCTGTTCGTAGGCTATATAAGATACAGCATGCCGGTGCTCTCGAACATGAGACCCAGCTGTGTGCGGACGTTAGAGAGCATACAAGCTCAAGGTTTGCGCACGTGCTTGGGCCTACCACGCTGCACCTCAACGAATGGAACCATTGCGGAAGCTCGGGCTTGTCCCATCAACGTATATATGCTCTGCGAACCTCTTCGAGTGCACCTACGCTTGTTGACCCGACATAGGCAACATCCCCTATCAGCACTCCCTGCCACACACCCAAACTGCAGTTTTTCAAGAACTATATTGCGTCATGAGAACATTCTGCCGTTTAGATTCTCTTCCCCATGCATTCCTAGTGCACCTCCGTGGGTCCTACCTACACCGCTTGTTAAACTTCAAATCCCTGGGATTACGAGGAAGTCCTTTGTTTCATCCATTGGCCTTAAGCAACTTACCCTATCGCACATTTTTACAGCATACAGTGGTACTTCTCAAGTGTATACCGATGTCTCTGTTACCCCATGTGCCTCCGCCGCAGCCTTTGTCATTCCGCAAATGTCCATCGCTCGACGGTTTAAATTAGACCACAAGTCCACTTCAACTGCCGCATAACTTGTTGCTATCCGCGAGGCAATACGATTCCTTGCAAGAGAGCCTCCTCGCATATGGACTTTATTTTGCGACGCCAAACCCGCTCTTCAAGCCATTGAGTGCGTTATGAGACAAGGCCCTTATTATATTTTAGCTCTAGAAATCGCAGAGCTTCTCGACATTGCGACAAAATGCGGCCACCACGTCAGCTTTCAGTGGATACCTGCACACTGTGGCGTGATAGGAAATAAACAAGCAGACGCTGAAGCTAAAATAGCTGTAAATAATGCGCCAGAAGTAAGCATCGCGTTCTCACGAACAGACACGAATGCCCTGCTTCGGTGCGTTATGCGGAACTCTACACTTGAGTACTGGACCAATCCTGATCGACGACACAAGAGACTGCACAAATGGGACCCAGAAATGAAGTTCCGCATGCCTCATTAACTGAAGAGGAGCACAAGTCTGCTACACCGGATTCGTCTTGGTGTTGCACTCACGAGGCGTTATACACATATCATCGGCTGCAGTGACACTGGTCCCAACTGCGATCACTGCCCAGTGCCAGAAACACTTGAGCACATATTTTGCTCATGCCCAGCGTACGCGCGAGAACGGCAGAGCCTCATTTCAACTATTCAGCGAGTAACTAAAAGACCAATGTCTGACGAGATTGTCTTAGGTCCTTGGCCTGACGCCAACAGCGCAGCTGTGGTCATCGAAGCGACTATAGCCTTCCTTCAAGCCACTGGACTCCATGCACGGCTATAGTATGACCTCAACGGGATGGACATGTGCATACGCACCTCCTAATCTTATCATCATCATTCATCGCTCTTTTTATCCCCTCCCCCCTTCCCCAGTGTAGAGTAGCAGGCCAGAGCAAACTAACGCTCAAGCCGACCTCTCTGCCTTTCTTCAAATAAACCTCTCTCTCTCTCTGATGTCGCTAAGTATTACATGAAATACAAAATACCTCACAAACTTTATCTGTGGTGCCAAATGCAACACTCTCGCAAACAGGTATTATACGATAGCCCTTCTTGTTATCTTTCTTTTTTCGTGTCCCTCAGCTGTTCCTAGCCTTTGGAGCGGCAGCTCTTGACGTGCAGCTAAATCTTTTCCAAGTTTGGCGACAACGCAAAACTCACGCGCTCCCATATTCCTGCGCATAGCTATATGTCTAGGAACGCAAATTAAAGTGACATTTAAGCCACTGCTATGATATTCTGCATTATGTCTTTGTACTTTTTAGAACGGCATTTCTTAAAGATCGCCAAGATGTGAGAGCTTGAAGAGATGTCAGACTCCCTGTAAATGCGAGATTTGACTCTCTCTCTTTTCATAATACTTTCTAAAGCTCCTTAGATAGCATGAAGCTCTGCAGCAAATGTAGTAGCATTATCGGGAAGTGGTGTTTGTCTCAAATAGTTTAATGCTTTACAGGAAGGTTTCACTGCTTTATAGTCAAAGCCCACTGACCTGCCGGCAAAATCATTTCCCTTTTAATTTATGAATAATGCCTTTGTTGTCCATTGTTTTCTGAATTTTGCTTGCCTCAAATTGCACTATGGGTGATTTACCTCCCACCTACACAGGAAAGCCCAAAACAAGGTAAATACAACTGATATCGAAGCTTCCATAGAAGCCCATACGTTCAAAATATGGCGGTTCATCGGCGGTTCATGGGGCTTAGCGCCAAGTGTGTGAGGAGGGAACACTTCCGGTGGAAGAAAAAAGAATGTGACGTCAAAACCGTTAAAAACAGCACTGACGTCATTTTGTTCTAAAAGGCGCGAAATTTGTTTTCGGTAGCCTGCAATTAGAGCTGTATATTCAAATGCCCCGGAATTCGATGTGATGGGCCGTTTCGAGATTTCAGCGCAGAAACCGATGCAGGGAAAGTTCAGCCATACGGGTGTCGAAACCGCACCCTTGCGCAGAAAATACTTTGTTTCGAGGCCGGCGAACGCTTTGGGCGTAGAGTGCTCGTCCTTTCGTCGGACGCCAAGCCCGTCGGCCAGCCATGACCCACGGAAACAACTAAACTGAACAATTGTCTGCAGTCGCAACTCACTACTTTTGACTGAACAAGTTAAGAAACAATGAAAGTACCCACGTCACCAAATTCAGACAAACGTTGACGAGCAACGCAACACAACATGTTAGGGGGGCGTATTGTAACAGGTGAACTTTACGAGTGCCCCTTTCTGCCTACTTCAAGAGCTGCATTGCCTTGCAAGTGATAGCGGCGTCAACGCCCGCCGCTATCGGTGGGCGCTATTACGGTGGGCACTGAAAAAAGGTATTTATTGATAATGATCAAGTAAAATACAGTTGTTCTTTTCTCGTAAAATACAGTTGTTCTTTTCTCGCCATGCGTGTATAAAATTAAATAGGAATTTTATTTTCGTTGAATGAATCAAACTGTGTATCGCTTTAACTAAAAAACCGCTTTTTTCTTTCGCAATGTTTCTTCCGTCCAACCATAGTCGCGCTTCAATTGCTGCTCCCATAACCACCCTTGCTGATGTCGGTGACAGTTCGTGCTGAACCGCTTTCGCCCGAAACTTCACGACCATTTGGATCGACCTTGTCAACAATGCATAAAAGGGCTTTCCTGTTTGAAAAATAAAGTTTAGTTATCCTTTCTTACGTAGTATAGAACGAAGGACTGGCTGTATCTTACCGTGAAAAATTTTTCAAGGCGTGGATGTAAATAAAATAAAAGTGCAAATCGGTTCTGCTGAAGCCCGCAAAGTTGAAGTTCATCAAAACAGAAATACTTTTTCCACCCCCTGTGTGGTGGTTATGCGGACTTCGAGCATGTCCTGTGGGGCTGCGCATTTGCCGGTCCCCCTTTCACCCAAGAGGAAATGATGATGCTTATTAAGGCCCAGGATCAGACCTCTCAAATCCTGGCAGTCCAGAGGGCCCGCGAGAGGGCCACCAGGTTTGACCTGATGGTCCCCGAGTGGGCCTAGCCAGGTGACGTCGAGTTTACTCGCGTCTATTGTGGACCCAATAAAGTTCACTCACTCACTCACTCACTCACTCCACGCGACTGCTCCACGTAGCTACAAAGATGCGCCGTATGGGCTTGTAGCTTCGTGCAAAACTCTGGCAGGGAGATGTGGTACAACCTTTTTTTTTCGCCATACACGTTCGCGTTCCTTCTGTTCCTCTGTTTCCTTCTTCTCTTTCATTGATAGCGAGGGTTGCGAAACTGGCAGCCTTCATGCCATTATGTAGCATACGAGAGTTTTTAAGCCACATGCCTGTTCTCCTAAGTTGACGAGTTAGGTGACGCCATCGGGCAAAAAAAAAGGGGGGTGATCCACATAATCTCAGCGTGGTTCTGTGTGGAACAGGCTAACAATCCATGGCTAGATCTAGCACGCAGAAATACTAAGGTGAGTGGACGGATTGATGGCCGTTGCTGTAGCACCATTTGTAGTGCATCACACGCGTATTGCACAGATTGTCGGTTCAGTCTCTACCGGCGAGTATTATACTGCTCGTCCACTTTTATTACCACTTCTGAATTATGATCTGGAAACTATCCCTATCTTTGACTTCTCTTCAATCTCTTTTGGCTTCATGTGGTCCTAATTAACAAAAATTTAGCCCCGCTGTTTCCGTTCTTCACTTTTGAAAGTGCACGTGCACGTTGTCATGCAAGAAAAAAGCATTTGTGTCGATGTTGTAACCGGGGTCCGGCTTCTATGCAAAGTGAGGTTGACAGCGCACGGAGTCCAATTTATATATTGTCACGAGCAATGGCAAAGACGAAGACGTTGTAGTGGGGCAGGGTCAGAGGCTCTCTTGTCGGACTGAAACCTGCTGGAAGCTGTGCGCTCTGTGCAGTCTGGACTAGACAAGGGCTAGCCGTTTACTGTTAATCAAGTACTCCCCGTAACATCTTTTTGGTGGAGGTTGTGGGCTCTATTCCACCCGGCCCTGGATCTTCGGAGCGGACGCCACGTTTCTGCCGCCTCCATGGCCGAAGACAGCACGCAGTCATTGCAGCCCGCGCTCGCGGCGCCGGCAACAGTGGTCCTTTCGCAGCCCCTCGACCCCGGCATGTTTTGCGGCATGGACAACAAAGACGTCGTCGATTGGCTCCTATTGTACGAGCGCGTCAGCAACCACCACAAGTGGGAAGACTCTAATGCTTGCCAACGTCATTTTCTACCTACGGGGCACGGCTCGGGTGTGATTTAACACGCACGAAGAAGAACTTACAAGTTGGGACCTATGAAAGGAGAAGATGCGCGCAATGTTTGGCCGATCGGCCGCGCGCCAACTGACAGCTCGGCACGAGCTGGCGGCCAGAGCTCAGACGTCCACGGAGTCGTACGTCGCATACATCCAAGACGTACTAGCCTTGTGCCGTACCATTGACAAAGACATGCCAGAGACGGACAAGGTTGGCCACGTGTTGAAAGGCATAGCTGACGATGCCTTCAACATCCTCATGTGTAAGAACTGCACCACGTTTGACTCCATTATCACAGAATGCCGGCGGTTTGAACAAGCAAAAAAGGCGGATTACTCAGCGCTTTAACAGACTCCCGAATACAGTGGTGACCTCCTCGTGCGATGATCCCGTGACGTCCACTCCGTTCTCGCCACCTGACAACTTGGCCAGGATTGTTCGCTAGGAGCTCAAAGCCATGGCTCCAGCCGCTTATCAGGCGCCTGCTCACGACCATAGGGCGACAATATCTCTCATTCAGGCCGTCGTACGTCAGGAGGTTGCAAATATGGGCGTCCTATTTCCACAAGCCCCAGTTACGCCCCTCCGCCCATGTGCGCTTCCGGTCCTCCCACTGAACACCACACCGCCCCAATTGTTGCTGCTGCCACTTCTGTTCTCCGATTCACAGCCCCGCTACCACAACCCTTCTGAGTAGAGGACGCCTCAAAAGGGTTGTCTGCATCGGGGTCTGCATCGGCTGTATCGGCGTCCTCAGTAGAGGACGCCGATACAGCCGCCCAAAGACACTGGTCCAGCCGATCGCCGTCCCCTCAAAGTCGCCAGTCGCGCTCCCGTCAAAGCCGTCGCTCTCCTTCTCCGGCTTCCTCTGGACACCACCCGGGAAACTAGCCAGTGCAGCTCCGGGAGGTAAGGCTGCATTGACGATAAGGGCCTCAAACCTCTATTGACCCCTACTTTAAGACGCAATTTGCTCGGTGTTCTCATGGACGGCGTGCCCGTTACTGCTCCCATTGATACTGGCGCCCACATATCTGTTATGAGTTCTACGCTCCGACGCCGCCTACGCAAAGTGCTGGCATCTGCCGTCTCTCCTACTGTTCGAGTAGCAGACGGCACCCGAACACCTGTTCTTGGTATGTGGTACTGCCCGCGTTACTGTTGCCGGCCACAACATTTCAGTTCTCTTCGCTGTTCTCGACGCTTGCCCACATGATGTCATTCTTGGTATTGTCTTCTTGAGCGCCCACTCTGCCCTCATCGATTGTTCTGGCATTTTGCGGCTCAAGCTGCCATTGTGTCCTGATGACGCCGCATCAAGTAACACTCGCCTACGTTCCGTGGAGTTTCTACGACTACCCGCGCAGGCTGCTACCTACGTCCTTATGTAACCGTTTCTCCCAGTCCCTGGTGGTGAATATGTGGTCGCTCCCCTCACAGATCTGATCCTCTCACGCAACGTCGCACTTCCTCATACCGTAGTGGTTATTGCCAACAACAGAACGTTGCTTCCAGTCCAACTTTTCTACTTAGAACCATGTTCTTCCTCAAGGATTTTCATTAGCCGAACTGTCACCTCTGCAAGAATGTACTGTTTCTGCATTCGCTGCTGACGCTGAGACCGTGACACAACCTGCCATACCAACGCCAACCCAGGCACTTCTGGACAAAATATCCCCTGACCTCTTACCTTCCCAAAGTGAAGCACTCCGTGGTGTCCTATTTTCGTACCTTGACGCATTTGATGTTACAAACAGTCCACTATGCCGTACACATGTCGTAGCCCACCGCATCGACACTGCAGTCGCCAGCCCCCTTCACAAGTACCCTTACCGAGTGTCTCACTGTGAGCGCCAAGTCATCCAAAAGGAGGTAGAGAAAATGCTTGATAAAAATTTTATAGAGCCTTCCTCTAACCCTTGAGCATCCCCTGTAGTGCTTGTGAAAAAGGACAACAGCTGGCGGTTTTGTTTCGATTATCGCCATCTCAATCGGGTAACGAAGAAGGATGTGTATCCTCTGCCATGAATTGATGATGCGCTCGATTGCCTCCATGGTGCCAAATATTTCTCGTCGCTAGATCTCCGCTCGGGATACTGGCATATTGCCGTCGATGACCGCGACCGCGAGAAGACCACATTCATCACACCCGACGGCCTCTACCATTTTAAAGGTTATGCCTTTTGGGTTGTGTAATGCTCCTGCAACTTTTGAACGCATGATGGACACTATTCTAAGCGGTCTGAAATGGTCGACCTGTCTTTGTTATCTGGACGACGTCATCGTCTTCTCGCTCAGCTTTGACAGGCACCTTCCTCGTCTGTCGACCATTCTCGACATCTTTTGCGAGGCTGGCCTCCAGCTCAATTCATCTAAGTGTACCTTTGGGCGCCACCACACCAAATTACTTGGACACCTAGTCGACGCTACTGGTGTCCAACCGGACCCTGACAAGGTCCGTGCCGTCCGCGAGTTCCCGGTTCCACGGTCCACGCAAGAAGTACGCAGATTTCTTGGGGTCTGCTCCTACTTTCGCCGCTTTGTTCTCAACTTCACGGACATTGCTCGACCCCTCATGGACCTACTCAAAAAGGGTGCGGCCTTTTCTTGGGGCGCGGACCAAGCGTCTTCCTCTGCGTCGTTGATTTCGGCCCTCACTACACCACCTGTACTGGCTCATTTTGACCCGGCTGCTAGAACAGAACTTCGCACCGACGTAAGCGGCCATGACATTCGTGCTATCCTCGCCTAAACACAGAACGGAGCCAACCGTGTGATAGCGTATGCTAGTCGTCTTCTGTCACAGTCGGAGAATTACACAATTATTGAGCGGGAGTGCCTAGCTCTCGTCTGGGCTGTCGCGAAATTCCGTCCCTACCTATATGGACGGCCGTTCGAGGTCATAACGGACCATCATGCACTCTGCTGGCTCTCAACACTTAAAGACCCCACAGGGAGGCTCGGCCGTTGGGCATTACGATTACAGGAGTACACGTTCTCGGCAGTGTACAAATCTGGCAAGTTACACAATGACGCCGACTGCCTCTCCCGCCATCCCGTTGAACCATCCGCCTCCAGTGAAATGGACCCCGACACCTATGTCTTGGCGATAACAGGCTTCACCCATGTGGCCGACGAACAGAGATCCATCGTTGCTATCTCTTATTGACCGTCTGCAATCCAGCACCCTCGACCCTTCCCTCAACATGTTCTTACTTCAGGATATATATAACGTTATTTACCGGCGCAACATGCACCCCTGACGGCGCAGAATTCCTGCTCGTTGTCCCGCATCATCTGCGCGGGGATGTCCTCGTCCAGTTTCATTACGTCCCCACTTCCGGGCATTCAGGCGTCTCCAGAACTTATGATCGCATACGACGACGTTTTTTTCTGGAAGGGCCTTTATCGGTGCGTTCGCCGCTACGTAACATCTTGTGACCTGTGTCAGCGTCGCAAGAAACCTGCGACTCTACCTGGTGGTCTCCTTCAGCCAATTGACGTTGCAGCCGAGCCGTTTTATCGAGTGGGCCTGGACTTGCTGGGTCCCTTTCCAATTTCCACGAAAGGCAACAATTGATTGCAGTCGCTACGGATTATACCACTCGATTTGCAATTACTCGAGCGTTGCCAACCAGGTCCGCCAGAGATGTAGCCTGACTTCCTACTGTACGACGTCATCCTCTAACATGGTGCTCCACATCAGCTACTCACAGATCGCGGTCGCTGCTTCCTGTCTCGCGTGATTGACGATCTACTTCGATCATGTGCTACTCATCCCAACTTCACGACCTCATATCACCATCAAACCACTGGACTCACCGAACGCCTAAACCGTACCCTGACCGACATGATTTCCATGTACGTTTCCCATGACCGCCACGATTGAGACGTTGCGTTGCCGTTCATCACATTTGCATACAACTCATTGCGTCATGAAACTGCCGGCTACTCATCCTTCTATCTTCTTAAACTCGCAGTTATGCTTCTATCTTCTCTTTGGACGCCATCCCTTACTACCCTTTGACACCATGCTCCCTTCTGATCCGGCCTCCACGTCCACGACTTCCTATGCGCAAGATGCCATCACGCGTGCGCTCGTCGCGCGCACAGTAGCCCGAGCTCGGCTCTCGTCATCGCAGACCGCAAAAAAGGCCATCTACCATCGTCGACACCGGGATACTGATTTTTCATCGGGCTCTCTCGTCCTTCTGTGGCTCCCATCTCGTCGTGTCGGCCTCTGTGAAAAGTTAATGTCGCGGTACGTCAGGCCCTACCGCGTGCTGCGCCAGGTGACTCCTGTCACCTATGAGATATCCGTCATGGCGTCCACCCCATCGACTGCCGCACCACGAAGTGACATCGTACATGTTTCCCGCCTCAAACTTTTCAACTGTGATAACCCATTTTGGCCACAACAAGCACCGGGACGGTGCTTCATTGGCCGGGGATAATGTCACGATCAATGGCAAAGACGTTGTAGTGGGGCTGGGTCAGAGGCTCTCTTGTCAGACTGATATTTTCTCTGGAACAATATTTTCTCTGGAAGGATCGAACAAATGGCTACGACTTGTGAAAAATAAAGTATCCAGATCCAACTCACATTTTCTAATCTATGCCAAGCGATTTTTTGTGATGCGAGTAATATTCTACAAAGTTCGTCGCCGCCATCGTCGCCGCAAAACGCCTCTCGCGCAGCACTACCCTTTTCACCGCATGCTTTGGCCATATCCTCCTCCGAGCAGTGGGAGGCCGTGCTGACTAGCTCGGACCCTCGTGACCAGCAACAACTGGTGCAGTGGGCCCGGGAGACAGCAAGAGCCGCAGGATCCCTGGACTGAGGGCACCTCCCAACACAAGCAGGAAGACGCCTGCTTGTTTTTTTTTCTTTTTGTTAATAAATGTTTTTCCTCCTCCTCCTCCTCCGCTTTCCTCCTCGCACTGTCATCGCTATCACCGTCTTTCATCTCCCACTGCGCTCCGCGTTTGCTTTCATCCTTCACTGTGTTCATTTGCTCGGCTACGAGGGATAACGCTGACGCTCGTCGCAGGAATGGGCACCAAAGAGCTGCTCTCTAAATTCCTCAACTCTAATAATTGACGCAGTTAGCATTTTTAAATGATAAACAGCAAAATAATTCAAACATTACTAACAAAAACACAAAGTGCATATAATTTCCCTAACAGTAACAAAGTATTATCCGAACGTGTAACGTGCGAAGTCTCACAAAGCAAAATGAAGGGGGTCAGTGCACTTGTCATTATTCACAACACTGATGCGAAAATGCGAGAAACAGCATCAGTGCAGTTAAAAGAAACAATGCAATAGCCCATAAAATACTGAAATAGGATAAGATACTTTACCCAACCCCTGATCGAGCATTCGAGACGTTTAGTGTGCCTGCGGTTCTTGCTTTCAAATGTTTCAAACATGCTGGCCCAAGAATCGCAAGCAGATAAGTAGCGTACAGGACTACCACCTAACCTGATCTCAGTGCAACATTCCACTGGCGTGCAGTTCTTGCTGTGAGCACAATATGTCCTCTCAGCCCATGGGGCGAGCATGGACGAATGGTTACGAGGCGTTAGTGTAACCCAGGGTTAGAAACAATAACTAGCTTACCCTTCACTTTTTACACAGCTCAATTCCTCTTCGAACATATACAGCTCTGAATGAGGTTAAGTTGCTTTTATGAGGTCATTTTTTAATGTAAGCTGTAATAGCAATTTCGGTTGGCGATGTTGTCCGCTTTCGCCATCGGGGTCCGTCGCAGCTATCGTTAGTCTCCTAGCCGTTATTGGGAATTGGCGAAGAAATGTTTGGATTGTCATGAGGAAGAAAAAGAGGATAAAATGTGTCAAAAATGTTAGAATGAAATACATCTATGCCATACCTCATTAAATGGAAAAGTTGGATGACTATTTGGCACCACACCATTTCAAAAGGGTTGCCAAAATAACCATCATCATCAACAGCATTGTATCGTGCCACGCGTCAAGGTATGGGACATGTGCGCCACGTAGGCCGATACCTGTGTTTACGCTTCGGTAATCTTTGTGGCGCCTCCTAGCAAAGTAAGAACCGCTGCTGAAAAGCTACGCGCGCGGCTACAACCATGCAACGACGGGCTGACCATACTGCATGGAGCAGCAGAAGCCGTAGCTTGCCGTCGACGCCGGGCCGACAGTTAAGATCATTCTCGTGAAAACGACGCAAAGAGACTTCACATGCGAAGACTCTCTAGTGCGTGCTGCCGAAAATGGAGCTCATATGAAGCCGCTACTCTAGCTTACGCGGTGACTGTGCTGGGTGTGCCGCGCAGGTTTGTGAGTTTAAGTGTGGAGCACTTTAGGGGCCCGGGTTGTCGACGTGTAATGTGCTATGCCGTCACGCTCAGAAAATACAAGTGCGAAACAGTGCCAAAACATGCCAATAGCAGCGCAAAACCAGGTAAAATTAAACTAATTAACTAGATTCAGAATAGTATTAAACACAGGAATACTCAAGAATTAATTGAATTAGTTAACAGAAATTTGTTAAAATCACTTCTAACACGCCAGGGTGATACCGGCGCAGCGCAATAGAAGGAGCCACCTTCCAGTTCCACTCG
>NC_051160.1:51581370-51638750 GCF_013339745.2 Dermacentor silvarum
ACTTCCACCAAATGTCACGGGATGTTCTTGCAAGTCCACAGGGTGTCTGACTGATGTACAAGAAGACGGAGCAGTCTCAGCTGGACACCGATCGAGCGCGCACTCCTAGTTCGTCGACTTCCTCTTTCACACTTTACCGTGCCAGTACCGATAATCTCCAGTACAATATATATATATATATATATATATATATATATATATATATATATATATATATATATAATTGCGCGCGAAATGACCTTGCAGGACCAGATCGTACGTCCAAGGTAAATGCATGCGCATGCACCAGCGGAAAAATAACAGCACAGGCTATGGGCCGGATCACTGATATTCCCATGGGAGAAACAATGACTTCGGTCTTTTATTGCTTGTACACAGCAGCTGATTAGACCTCGAGAAGGTGACGCTGACACATACGGCGCAATCTGTAAGTACCAATGTTTTTTACTAACAGGCCGGGTTTGATCATGCACATGAGAGCCCGGGCTTAGTAACACGGGCGCGGGGCGGGCTCGGGCTGGGAACCACGGTCTGGGCTTGGTCATGTACGCCCGGGCCTGGGCCGGACTCGGGCTGGGCTCAGGCTTCATAAAGCGGGCCCGGGCCGGCCCCGTGCAGTGCTCTAGTCACTTGGGGAGCAGAGGTGAGACGGACCACTTTATCGCGCCATGTAGCCAGGCTTCATTTCACGCCACCGTACTACGTCACAGGGGGTTTGTTGCTCCGCACTTCGCACTGATGCGTGCGTAATCAGGTAAATTGAGCGAGTAAATTTACGCCAATTATTTCTGTTTACATGGCCGTATCAAAATGTAGAAACACGGAACTAGACTTTTATTACGATTGCCTTCAACATTAATCGTTCCATCAGGCAATTGCATTAGTTAATTGATGCAATTAGAGTAATTAGTGAATGAATTACTTTGGTTTTTATTGCAAATTATATCCGCCTGGGCGAATAGTTATTCTGTAGTGATGTGATTCAAGTGACTTATGTGGGATTCTTATTTTTAAGTGTTCGAAGTAAAAAAAGAAAATGCGCTGTATAGCAACTGCTGTCCAGCATAAAGCTTCACCAATATTTTTCTCGTGCGAAAACGCAGTCGTCTTTTCTTCTGTGTGATGCGCCTATTAGAGTTATACTTTACTGTGTTTCGCCCTAGCTGATATTAAGCTATAAATGTATAGTTTTGAGGATTGCCTATGTCATCGACATATTGAAAATATTGTCACGATATGATTCATCTAGAGGAGCATCGATGAAGAAGACGCTGATGATCGGGCGCGCTCTCCGCCATATGGTTGACGCTTGATCGCCTTGTAAATATACTGTAAATACGTTTTCCTGTTGTGTTTGCCTCCCCGTAACATCTTGGTGGAAGTGCTGGGGTATAACGCAAGACGGAGCTCCGCAGCGGCCGCCAAGTCGCCACTCTAGGCATGTCCACCAGCGGTGAAACTGCGTCAGCGGCGGCCGCCATGCCAACCGTCGTCCTGGCTCCACCCCGTGACCCTGGGACCTTTTCCGGCACTGCTGGCGACGACGTCGACAAATGGATTCGACTCTACGAATGCGTAAGCGCACATTACAGGTGGGACCCGACCATGATGTTGGCGAATGTCACATTTTATCTAAAGGGAACGGCGAAGGCCTGGTTCGATAACAACGAAGAGGAGCTCACAAGCTGGAGCGTATGTAAGACTAAACTTCGCGAGTTGTTTGGCCAACCTGCAGGCTGCCAGCGTGCTACCAAGCAAGAGCTTGCCTCGCGTGTGCAGACGCCTACTGAGTCGTACTTGACGTACATTCAGGATGTGCTGACCCTTTGCCGGAAGGTTGACGCCAAGATGACAGAAGCCGATAAGGTTGCGCACCTGCTGAAAGGTATCGCGGACGATGCGTTTAACCTGATCGTGTTTAAAAACTCTGCGACAGTCAACGAGATTATTACTGAATGCCGACGCTTCGAAGATGCTAAAAGCCGACGTATCGCCCACCAATTCGCCCGCCTTCCGAACACGGCAGCGACATCAACGTGTGAGGATGTTCGTATGCCGACTCAGCCTTAAACATCGGAGACCATCACCCGAATCGTTCGACGCGAAATTGAAGCCGCATCGCCCGCACATTTAATGCGAGGAGAGACCTGTGATGCCCCACCTACGATATCCCTTATACAATCCGTTGTTCGTCAAGAACTGGCAAACGTGGGCCTTCAAACCATCTGCTCTGTGAACCACCCTGACAGTTACCCTTCGGCCACCTTCAACCCTCTCCAACGCCGTTACACCACTCCGAATTATCGCGACCCGAATGCGTGGCGGACGCCTGACGACAAGCCAATTTGCTTTCGATGTGGACGTGTTGGACACATTTCACGATATTGCCGAAGTCCTTGGCCCTCGTCTTCTCGACCCAACTCATCCAGCTTCCGCTATCCACCCCGAAGCCAGCACCAGGTACCAAGCCAACCTGACCAGGAAACATCTGCCGAGACCACTACTACTACCGCCCATTACAGCCGCTCGCCCTCCCCACGACGCCGACCTTCTCGGTCACCCCCACCACGCCGTTCCCCGTCCCCGTCTTACTCCCGGCGTTTTCCTTCGGGAAACTAACGGCTGCAGCTCCTGGAGGTGATGCTGCTATTCCGACCTGCTCTCCAATTCCTCTGTTGACGCTCCCTACCAATCAGAACTTGATCGACGTTGAAGTGGATGGCCTACCTGTTACTGCTTTGATTGACACCGGCGCCCATATTTCTGTTATGAGTTCTCACCTCCGCCGGCAGTTGAAGAAAGTTATGACCCCTGCCCCATCACGTGTTGTCCGTGTGGCCGACGGTGGTACGTCTCCCGTAGCTGGCCTTTGTACCGCACGTGTCAGTGTTGCCGGCCGTCAAACTTCTGTTTTGTTCACCGTCCTCGTCTGCTGTTCCAATGACGTCATCCTCGGTCTTGACTTTTTGTCCGCCCACTCCGCCCTCATCGATTGTTCCGCTGGTACTGTACAGCTTGACCTACCAAGTGTGATTGATCCACCCGGACCAATCAAGAGTCGGCTCTGTTCTGCTGAGCACGTCCGTTTGCCGCCACAAGCCGTTACTTGTGTTGCTGTGACGCCCTCTCCACCAGTCCCCGACGGTGATTATGTGCTCGCTCCCATCACCGCCGTTCTGTTGACGCACAGTGTTGGTTTGCCTCACACTGTTATCACTCTACGGGACAATCTTACTTGTCTTCCTGTGATTAATTTCGGACTGTGTTCACAAGTGCTCCCACAAGGCATTTCACTCGCTATGCTGACGCCCTCCTACGATTACGTTATCTCGACCTTGTCTCCTCCTGATGCTGGTCGCTCGCACACCACCGATATCCCGTCTTCTTCGCCAGATCTGTCTCCTCCCGACCTGAAGAAAATGATTGCTCCAGACCTTTCGCCCCATCACGCTGACGATCTCCTTCGCCTCCTCTTCTCTTATAGGGACGTCTTTGACCTTTGCGACCGTCCTCTGGGTCAAACCTGCGCTGTCAAGCACCGCATAAACACTGGCGATGCCCATCCGATCCACCGACGGCCATACCGCGTCTCTCCAGCTGAGCGCCGCATCATTCAAAAGGAGGTCGACAAGATGCTTGCCAAAAATATAATCGAGCCATCCTGCAGCCCTTGGGCTTCTCCTGTGGTTCTTGTTAAAAAGAAAGATGACAGTTGGCGATTTTGCGTGGACTACCGGCATCTCAACAAGATCACCAAAAAAGACGTGTACCCGCTCCCACGCATAGACGACGCCCTGGATTGCCTTCACGGCGCCAAGTATTTTTCTTCAATCGACCTTCGGTCAGGGTACTGGCAGATAGCCGTTGATGACATGGACCGTGAGAAGACCGCTTTTGTTACCCCTGACGGCCTTTATCAGTTTAAAGTCATGCCTTTCGGCTTATGCAACGCCCCGGCCACCTTCGAACGCATGATGGACACTCTCTTACACGGTTTTAAATGGTCCATTTGCCTGTGTTATCTTGATGACGTCATTGTATTTTCACCGAACTTTGAAACGCATCTCGACCGCCTTTCTTCTATCCTTTCTGTTTTTCGCAAAGCCGGCCTGCAACTTAATTCATCTAAGTGCCACTTCGGACGTCAGCAACTTATCATGCTCTGTCATCTCGTCGACTCAACCGGTGTTCGCCCCGACCCTGACAAAGTTCGAGCTGTGCAGCAGTTCCCCGTTCCGACTTGCACAAAGGAAGTTCGTAGCTTTCTGGGACTGTGCTCCTACTTCCGTCGTTTTGTGAGGAATTTCGCGGAAATCGCACGCCCTCTCACAAACTTACTGAAGAAAGGCTTCTCGTTTATTTGGGGTGCTGCACAGGCTGCCGCCTTCTCTACCCTCATCAAGTCGCTCACTACACCACCTGTCCTGGCTCATTTCGACAGCTCCGCTCCAACAGAACTCTGCACCAATGCCAGCGGCTACGAAATCAGCGCTGTTTTAGTCCAGCATCGGAATGGGCATGCCCGTGTTGTCGCCTATGCCAGCCGTCTCCTTTCCTTAGCCAAACAAAACTACTCTATTACAGAACGGGAGTGTCTTGCTCTCGTTTGGGCAGTGGGCGAATTCCGCCCCTATTTACATGGCCAGCATTTCACTGTGACTACCGATCACCACGCACTTTGCTGGCTTTCGTCGCTTAAGGATCCCACTGGGCGTCTTGGTCGCTGGGCACTCCGGCTCCAAGAATACACTTACTCTGTTTCTTATAAATCTGGCCGATTGCACCGGGATGCTGACTGTTTGTCCCGCAATCCCGTGGATCCGCCTGAAGCCTCCGATGACATGCCTGCATGTGTACTCTCGCTCTCCGCTTTAAGCCACATCCGTGATGAACAGCGCCGTGATCCCATTTTAAGTGAGCTTATTCAGAAGCTGGATTCCGCCACGCCCGATCCTTCCCTTCGCCTCTTCGTGCTTAAAGATGACACGTTATATCGCTACAACGTCCACCCGGACGGACGCGAACTGTTGCTCGTCGTTCCTACGCATCTGCGCTTGAGCGTTCTCGGCCAGCTACATGACGTCCCGACCGCTGGTCACCTTGGAGTCTCCCGGACCTACGATCGCGTTCGGCGTCGCTTCTTTTGGCCCGGTCTTTACCGCTCCGTTCGTCGCTACGTAGCTGCTTGTGAACCCTGCCAACGCCGAAAGAAACCACCTAAGCCTCCTGCTGGCCTCCTTCAGCCCCTTGACGTCCCAGCTGACCCCTTCTTCCGAGTTGGCCTTGACCTCCTCGGTTCTTTCCCGACCTCTACTTCTGGAAACAAATGGATTGCCGTTGCTACGGACCACTCCACCCGCTACGCAATTACACGCGCTCTCCCTACCAGCTGTGCTACGGACGTTGCTGATTTCCTACTACACGATGTCATCTTACATCACGGAGCCCCTTGTCAACTCCTCACTGACCGTGGCCGTTACTTTCTCTCCAGAGTTATCGATGACCTGCTTCGCTCCTGCGCGACCAAACACAAATTTACGACGGCTTACCACCCGCAAACTAACGGCTTGACTGAGCGCTTCAACCGGACGCTTACTGACATGCTTTCTATGTATGTCTCATCTGACCATCAAGACTGGGATGTTGCGTTGCCCTTCGTTACATTCGCTTACAATTCCTCCCGTCATGATACTGCTGGTTTCTCACCCTTTTATCTTCTGTTTGGCCGCGACCCAACGTTACCTTTTGACACTATCATCCCCGATGCCGTCCATTTGCCAACTGAGTACGCTCGTGATGCCATTTCCCGAGCTGATGAGGCACGCCAAATTGCTCGCCGTCGCCTTACTACATCGCAAGGCCACCAGAAGCACCGCTACGACTCCCGTCATCGCGACGTTATCTATACTCCGGGTGCCCTTGTGCTTCTATGGACTCCGACTCGGCGTGTTGGACTCTCAGAAAAATTGCTTTCGCGGTACTCCGGACCCTACCGTGTATTACGTCGTGTAACAGACGTCACGTATGAGATTGGCCCGCTCGAGTCTTCCTCGCCAACCGTTTCATCACCTACTGACGTTGTTCACGTATCCCGCCTGAAACCTTACCACTCGCCTGGATCATAGCAAGCACCGTGACGGTGCTTGAGCAGCCGGGGGTCATGTCACGATATGATTCATCTAGAGGAGCATCGATGAAGAAGACGCTGATGATCGGGCGCGCGCTCTCCGCCATATGGTTGACGCTTGATCGCCTTGTAAATATACTGTAAATACGTTTTCCTGTTGTGTTTGCCTCCCCGTAACACTATTTTCACTGTGCTGGCTCGGCCCCATCGAAACCCGCTCCACTAGAGCGTGCTCCTTGTCTCTTGTCAGCCAATAAGATAAGAAAAAGCCGCTGAGTGTAGGCAATGTTATTGCTTTTGAAAGCGAACAAAGGTGACCTTCTATAAACGAGGAGAGTGTTTGAATGGGTTGTTGAGACAACGCTACGGGTCATCGCCCTCATGTTTGCGTCGGTGGTTACGTAAATTTGACGTCAGGCGTTTGGAATCAAAACAGTTTGGAATCATTTTACGTTATAGCGCCCTTGGATGACGTAGCTGCAGGGACGATGATGGCAAGACCATGACGGCATCGCGATGACAGTCTGGCAATGGAGGTATGATTGCGACTGACGATGACGGCAAGGCAAGGGCGCCATAATCACGATTGAATGACGACAGTTTGGTTACAATACAATGACAAAGAAAAAGTGATATCGATGCGACGATGAAGGCGGTGTGATGATGGCGGCATGACGACGATAGAATAACGTTACTGATGTGATGGCAATGATAAAATGACCCCGTGACGACGACGACATGACGACGAATGTGTGACGACGACGGCATGACGAGTGTCGGATGAAAAAGCTGGAATGACGGCGATGCAACGACCACGACGGTCAACGACCAAGCTATCAGACGACTTGGGAGACAGGTCAAGGTAGATGGCGTGACGACCACGGAATCAAGAGAGTAAGATCACGAGGTTAAAATGACGACAATGGAACGACTGCGATGGCATCTGGAACAGAGGCACATAGCGGTCCAAGCAGGTAGACAACATCGGCCACTGGGTTGTTGTGAGAGGGTAGATAGAAAGAAAGAAAGATAGATAAATAGATAGATAGATAGATAGATAGGTTCAACACGGCTGAAGTAGGCAACCAATGCTGTTCGCATTAAAATGTAGACCTAAGTACCCTTCCTTGGTGTACCCCTGTTTTCTGCACAAATGGTCTGTATAAAATATTATTGATTTGATCACTTAATTAGAAATTTGATAGGTCACTCTCAATAACCGTGAACACCTTCCCGCCAATAGCCATTCACTAAAGGTACCGCAAAATTACGGAGCGACACGTCGTGTCGTACGCATTTTCCTTATCGTGAAACCCATGAGACCCCTGTCATGAAACACCAAAAAACGTAGTGGTTATGAAGAATAGCATCATGAACATCAGCCTCGACGCCCATATGTCCCTACGTTGTGTACAGGCCTTCTGTGAAACCACACTTGTGTTCATCAACTTTTAGAGCACGCTGCTTAGGCGAGCGATCCTGCGTCCAGCGTGGGCGTTTCCTGCGTAACCGAGCAAGCGGGCGCCGCAGCGGATGAACCAGCGAACAGGGCGGCAAGCGGGGGAAGAACAGTGGAGGAGGAGGGTATGGCGAAAGCGTTAGAAGAAAAGTGTTGTACCGCGCTACGAGATGGCGCCAGATCAGGTCGGTCTGCAGCGGCTGCTGTGAATCACGTCCAGGCGTCACCCATGCGCGGCTTCTCACGATCTCCCGAGTAGCCAGGCAGTCGCGCCAGATTTAGCTATTTCCAATTGTCCGCGCCAGCCAATATATCGCGAAATGAAAGCACGTATAGAGCTGCACTGAAATTTCGCGTTAGGGACATTGATAATAGGCGATTTTTTTGTTCGATTCCAATAAATGTACCATATGGCGAGTTAACATGTTTTCGATTAGCTTCATGAAACAACTAGTCAGAGCTATCAGTTGGTCTCTCCTTACGGAAAATTGATCATCACCCAGCTTCAAAACAGATAATCTCCAAACCACTGGAAGAAACCCGGTGGTAAAAATGCTGTCAAAAAGCTTGAGGATTGGCATTTGTGTTTCAGGGTCAATGTTCTTGAAGATCTTGCCAGCTCACGGAACAGAACTCTGTTGCATGTAGTGATGGTCCAGAAGTTTTTTAATCGAATAATGGTTAATCATTCATTGTTTTAGCCTTTACTCGATTAATCACTTTCGATGCAGGGCTTTTCATCGTTTAATTATACGAAAATATTCCCGGCCACTTTAAAAAGCTTCAAACAGTTATTTACTTTTGTGGCAACCTATTTTAATGCTTAAGAGGCGGAGGAACCAAGTTAGAAATACAATGTAATAAGATTGATAAACAATAGTCTTTAGTTTGTTAAAGACTAAATAGAGTTGGCATTAGTGGCTATGAAAAGGTAAACAACATATCTGGTTTATGATCTTAAACCCCGTGCTCTTTTCTACAGTACATTGGAACGTCAATTGGCTGGGATGTTTGGGTTAAACCGACAACTCCTTTCGATGGCCACACAACCAGCATGCGGTAATAAACTCACGGAAGCTATCCATTTGCTGCAATCGACATGAATTATATCGCTATGTCAAATGCATGTCAAAATTTCCTCGCCACTCCAGTGAAACTTTAGCAAGCGATTAATCAAACATGTCTAATCGGCTAGGTCGATAAAATGAAAGATGGACATCGATTACGATTAATCGTTATGCGGGATACCTTTAATCAACTATGCGTTCATTGATATTAGAAATCCTAGTTGCATGCGTTCAAGGTGCATCTCAGCGTCGGGATATCAAGGTGACAGTTGTGTGGTTCCCTTTGGTGGCTTCTTCTTCTTCTTTCTCGGGTTTTAAGTGCCAAAGCCAGTTATGATTATGAGGCACGCCGTAGTGGAGGGCTCCGAATTAATTTTTACCACCTGGGGTTCTTTAACCTGCACTACAACGCAAGCACACCGGCGTTTTTGCATTTAGCCTCCATCGAAATGCGGCCGCCGCGGCCAGGATTCGATCCCGCGATATTGTGCTCAGCAGCGTAACGCCTTAACTGACTGAGCCACAGTGGCGGGTCCATTTTGGTGGCATTGTGTGGTACAGTGTTTTCTAAAGTTCAATTTCTTTGTATTGAAGGAACAATTCGGAATATTGCATGAAGCTAGACAGAAGTTCGACGTATTCCCTAAGGGCATCTCCTCGGTCTTCCAAGCTGTTCGTCTTGTCATTTACAAGAGGTAACGGGTGACTTGGCTGCCACTTTAGCCTCTTGAGCCTATTCGATACGTTAGCTTCCTATATATATATATATATATATATATATATATATATATATATATATATATTGATGCTTGAGAGAAACCTTCGCGAGCTCGCTTTACTAGGCTGCTGTCCAGCCCGCATTTATTGCGACTTTATTTAAGTTCAACTCGATATTACGCCATTGGATATCGACGGTGTAGGCTTCGAGTTTTATTTTGTTTCTTTCCCGCATCTCTGAACCTGTTCCTTCCACCAGAGAACACGCCTCTTACTCGTCCATTTGTTTTGGAATGAATTTTACGCGCAAGAATACATGCACCGTCTGTCAAATCAGGGAAATTGTGTTTTTCGTCGCATGAAGATATTGTCCCAATATTTGTGTGTGGCATCGACATACATTGAAACCGTATTGATGAGTATCCTGTTAGTTCGCTCTCGGTCAGACCATTAGTTTACGGGTGGCATAGGCTGACTTGACGAAACTGGGATACAGAAAGATGGAGCAGGTCATCAACTACATCAGCGAAGGAATATCCGGCCTCGATCACTAATGATTACACGAGGGAATCCATGGCGTCAAATGATGACTGGCAGGATAAAGTGCGAAAATTCACCGGCTCTCACCGCAGAGAGAGCTGAAGTTTCAGCATAGCGGTGTCAGGTGCTCGACGCAGACTATAACCCATCGGTAGCCTTAGATAGGTTGCCGAACAGGGCGAAGCAGATCAAAACTAACGTTCTTAAATAGTGAACTAGGGGGTGCTATTGGAAGGAAAAAGACAGACTGGCCACTCGTTGGACGCTTGTACCGCTGACGTATCTTACAGCAGGCGACGTACGTAGTCGTACTTTGACGAACTTTCGGCCAGTAGAAAGGTTCTTGTGTGCGTTACAAGGTCATAGAAAAAAGCATATGCTTATACGTGGGGTCATCGTTCCTGGCTCGGAGCACATCATGTCGCAAATTTGTAGGAACAACTAAAAGCAGATGAGCACCTTTGCAGGAATAATTCCGCTTCTAAAGGTGACAATATTGTACAAGCTAGGAAGTGACATTGATGAGGCGCTTCGTAAGCGGACGACAAGAATGGGTCCAAACTAGGGTCGTTTCGTTGTTCTGTCTAAAACAAGGCTAGGTCGGGAAACGGAGCGTTAGGAACAGCGAGATATTTGTCGAAATTGGCGTCATACTCGGTTGTAGGAAGAGGAAGATACGAGAGAGAATCAGTGTGAGCATGACGGTGCCCGCTCATATAACACTACCTGAAAGTCAAATTCCTGCAATCTTAGGACTAAACAACCAAGACGGCTGCATGGGTCCAGTGAGCCAACAAAGCGAGAACATTGAGAATCAGTGGCAATTTATATACGGGCGCCAGTTGTGAACAGCGCAGTTGACCGCAATGTACTGTTGCTCCGTTACACTGTAGTTGCGCTCAGCTGTACTAAACAATGGCTGCCATAGGAAACCATTGACCACATGGGAACTGTTCCCATGTGGTCAGAATCTCTTCATGGCTTGCAAGCCACACTAGTACAGTCAGTTCCAGAAACAATGATACCTTGATAAGCTGACTGTGTGAATCCCAATGGTTCTATCTACTCAACTGATTGTAGTTGTTCAAGTCTTCGACGTCTTCTCAGACTTTTACAGGGAAGGTCTGCGGTGCCATGTATTGTTGCCAGGTAGCGCTCAGAGTTCATCGCCATGAAAAGCGTTGGTAGTCCGACCAGTCGGCGGCTTCGGCGTTACTGCAGATGTTGCTCTTCCGTGATCGTAATTCGTGGATTCCGTGTCGATACCTAGCACTTCCACCTATACTGTTACGATGTGACGCGTTTATGTATGGGAAATGCTAAATGTTGAATGCGGGAGTTGTCGAGCAGCTGACAGTTCATGTCAACGTCGCCGTCCGCCACAAACCGGCCACCGTGACCTATCAATAATATTAATTTATTAGATTGAGTTCGGATATGTCGACTAGAGCCTTTGCCCAAGGCTCTGATAGCTGACATTTTTTCAGGGCACTGTCAAGGAGAGTGAACAAAATTAAAAATATACGAAAGCAAGTGTTCATTTCAATAGGAGATATATAAGCCGTTCTTTTTCAATTTAGCTTCCAACATGGGTTTCGAAATTTGCACATATAGAAGACTCATAACAAAGATAATTCACGTATTTCATATTGTTATATTTCGCATCGTTTTGTGTCCCATCCCAAAACAATAATAACACAGTTTGTTCTATTAGAGAATGCAAATATTTATGTCCGGCTCTGTGCAAAATTTTATATTTGAAGGCTAGTACATAGCTTCGATGACCTGTTCTAGCTTCACTGAACGCCATGTTCCACAGAGTTCTTCACGAGGCGTAGAAGCCTTAGGTGTGATGATTGGAAATGTAAATATAAATACCCGTGGAGTGCAATAAAAGTTAAAATTCTGACATTATTCTGACATTAACAAATGTCTGACATTATTCAAACTCATAGTATTTGAAACCACTTGCCTAAATTGGTACCAACAGCAGAAAGGTTACTCCATATATGCCTTTGAATTTTTCTTTGCTTACGACAACAGAATATTGTCTCTGCGCTCATGGGGTCGATTAAAAAGTTATTGTGACGTTATTTGTTCCACATTTTATTTTCATTTCTCTGGAACTCTGTTCATATGTCTCCACCCACGTGGCTATCTAAGTATTTTGTTTCACAACTAGGGCGCCTCTACGTCAACACGTCCATTCGCTGCGTCACGAAACGGCTTTTAAAAATTAGGTCTAGTGAAATACCAAAAAACTTGCATTATTCGCCGATGTTGTAAACAGAATCATCATTTTTCACGCATGTTCAGCATTTCCTTCGGGATATCCTAGTATTTACTTGTGCAGTTTACAAAAATATACGTTGACAAGACAATAGAAGGTTAAGCCAGTTCATACGTACATATTTGAGGTACAGGTCGTGAATTGGTGGAAGCAACGAAAGAACGCATGATCGCTGTTGGTTTCTCTAAATATCACTTCGCGCCTATTTAGGCACTTGCGCAGCCGATTTATGTAGGAGTGTTAAAGCATCAACGGACCGAAACAAGCCTCCGTAAGCATTTACAACTATCTAAATTCTCTTTCATATCATACAGTAGCAAGTTTTCATTTAATCACTGTGAATATTCCTAGTTACCAGTGTCAGCATATCGTGCTTTGCAGTGGTTCATGGCACTCGTGTTCGTCTTATTTACATAACAAACGTAGGCACTGTAGAGCGCTTCAAAATGGTAAAATAGCAACAATTTTTGTACCGTTTGCGTAAGCTGAAATAAGAAAGGTGCGCTAGGAGGTGTGCTTGCGTTGTAGTGCACGCTAAAGAACCCCAGACGCTTGGAGGTTCTGGAAAGTGACGTCGTGGCCAGGACGCCGCTCGCTACGGCTCATCTGGCTGCCGCGCACTCACTCGCTCCGTGCACACTTGAGAGTAAGTACGCGTATGCCATGCTTCCTGAAGTATATTGGGGTTATTTGCTGCTGTCACACGCAACGTGCAGTTACATTTTTCTCAAAACGGCGCAACTCCTGATTATTTGTGACCTAAATATTCGAAGCTATTCAGAATTGAAAGAATGTGCTTCTCATTGAATGGGAACACTCACTATGCATAAATATAAATTTGGTTAAAGAAAAATGTCCAGAAATGCAGGGTGCTAAAATAGGTCCGATATTTGCTAGAAAACATGAAGCTTCCTTATATATGAGTGATGGCAGACACTGCATTTTACGTAAAATAGCAACTGTGTCATTTGGTGTGAAAATTGTAAGGGCTCACAAAGCAGAAAACCTCACTGCAAGTTTTCCATAAAGCAACAACTGGTCGCTTGAATTGGTCTTTTTTTAATGTATATACTATATTATTACTCAAAACGAAGAGTTAGGCATGCACTTTCCTGGAAATGACTTGCTACTACGGCCACCATTTTTGACAACAGCCATTTAGAAGGGTTGTTGAGTGCTTTTACTACAACCGGGCATTGTATATAGTATCTACTTCGCAAACCGTTGTACAATGTTTGTGGTTAAAAGCAAGCTTTAGCTCGCAGCCAAGCGTGAGTTTTTTATTAAAGTGCGGGTAGAACACCGAGATGCTTTCATGAGACAACAGATGGACCTGTGCTAGTGAAATGTGTTGCATTTGAGAGAGAGAACCTGGCTCTAGCAATTCGATAGAGCTGATAAATATTAGAGACCTGCAATTTCTACAAAGAGAACCAAGAGCTGAACAGATAAAATATAGAAGCACGCAAATGGGAAATCCATTACACTGCACGAAAAACAGGTATTACTGTTGAGGAAATTCCAGCCTTTATAGTATCTCAAGGGGACAAATTTTATCGCTCAATTTACAGCTTACGTCGAATTGTGCAGCCTTTACGGGAGTTTTGCACATGCCGTCATAACAAATACGGGTGCATCTAAAAGTCAATACGTCCCAATTGTCTAATTTCGATGTTTTATTAAGAGCAGTTTACGAAATTTTGATGTCACCCTTTATTGCTGAGAGACATACTTATTAGGTATTATAAACATGAAAAAGTTACAGAGGTACCTAAGTGGGAGCGTTAAATCCTTACGTGCATTTAACGCTCCCATGTGTAGTGTAGCAAACCGGTTGTGCTGAACTCGTGAACCTCCCTGCCTTTCCTTCTCCACTCTTTCCTTCCTTCCTTAATGCGAAAGGATTCAGGTCGTTCGACTATATTGACTATATCGACGTCCATACTATTTCGATGTCCATCTTACGTGACATTGTCACGAGACATCATCACTTGATCATGTGACCTTGCAACTTGATCTTCTTGCTCACGTGACTATGTCAGATGACATGGTCACTTGGTCATGTGCTCTAAATGGGCAAAGACAATTTTCGGGGTAAGCAAAGTCAATTTTGGGAGTGGACCAGACAAGGTAAGCTTCGAACATGGGTGAACCTAATTTTCTTATTGGGTGAGATCAAGTTTGTAGGTGGGCCACCAAAAATCTTAGGGTGGGTCAAGCCAATCTTGGGAGTGGGCCAGGTCGGTTTTGAACGTGAGTCAACTCAATTTTCGTATTTGGCAAATTCAATTTTTGCGTGTGGCCCACGCCAATTTTAGGGTGTGGGCCAGGCCTGTTGTAATTGACATTGAAACGTACGTCATCACTTCGCCACCTAGATTTTGGTGCCATCGAATGTTAACGCAGGACAGACGCCGGATTTTCCGCTTCATGGGGCATATAAGGCTTTCGCATTAAAATATAGTAAAGGAGCCATGAAAGAGTGTGCGACCATTCTCAGCTGTGATTTGAGAGTAGCGGGCACAATTTGGATAAGTACACAAGGAAGGTGGGTTCTCAGTGGAAATTTCAAGTCGAAATTCAATTTGATATTGTGGTCTGTAAATGCATCCCTCTGACAGCAGCCGCCATTTCGGTATTGACTGTTTGAAACCAGGATTGAAACACAAATTTGTCGTCTGCTCTGAAACACTTCGAGCCACACAGAACATTTTGCTACGCACAATCTGACATCCAACGGCGCAGCAAGGGCGTCACTCCCAAATTTTACCATTAATTACTTCATTCGCACGATTAGAAGCAACAGCGAACCGCCGAGATGCACATGAAAAAGCTAAACGACTACAAGAACTTGTATCCTGGTTTGCACTTCATTGTATTCACTAGTGTACACGATTTCAGCTTGATATATTTTACGTATATCTGAAGGTAAAATTGCTGAATAGTAAACAAATGGTGACGTGTGCTGCAATGAGGGCTAACGCCAGGTGAACATTTTAAGAATTACACTTTAAGTAAATATTATCCATGGTGAAAATAATAGGACAGAGTGGGGGTGAAGAAAATGTGTAATGAGCAGAGCGTCCGTCATTATGCATGTGCACACAAAACTTAAAGAAGTACTTGTTTCCGTGATCGTACTTGTACAATTCTTTCTATTGCAACATTATAATCTAATTGACTTTAAGTCATGATATAAAGCTCTTAATCCTAAATAATTATAGAAAGCTGGCTTTTCAATTTGCTAAGTGTATCAAATTAAAAACGATACGACCAATGCCTGAATAACCTTTCCACACTTCTTCAGGAGAAAGAGTGGAATTCTTTTTTCGACATTAGCGAAATCCGCGTAAGCAAGTTTTGAATCAAAAGCAAAAGTTGGATGCAAATTTATCTCCTAACCGTATTCAGAATATTTGTTCCGCAAGCACATATTATATAGGTAACTTTGGTAATGAATCACGTTATAAAACTTTATTTGACTCTTGCAGTTATGAAACATCACTAATGGCTCAGCTTCTATTGAATATATTTATTTGAGGTGACCCAGACACTCATACACATTGATAGAAAACATGGGCAAAATTTCTTGCCTCTAACAGTTTAGCAGCTGAATGGGGAAACTACTTTTTGCAGTCACAAAAACCTAAGTCTTGAAACTTTATGAACGATTGTTGCCTACAGGGAACAAACAAAAAAACATTGTTGCTCACTAGCAGTACTCAGTGCGAAGTTTCTTGCCAAAGGTATTTGACTAACACTGAATGACAGACGGCAAACGTCATTTGTTGGAATAAAGCACACCGGTGACATAAAAGAAGTCTGGCACGCGACAACGCCTTTTTTAAAGCATGACCAGAGAAGCCAAACAAACGTGAAATCCCCGCCTATTGTCGTATCACACCGGTAATGTAAAAGAAATGCAGTATACAACTATGTTTTACATTGAACGGGAGCTGTTTGTGGAAGTTCCAGACTAAGCCATAGATGACTTGGGGTAAATATCACTTTTAGTGTTCTGAATGGGGTTGCCTCCTATTGCTGAAGGATGTTTCTACAGAATAAGTTTTGTTTTGGTTGGTTGTGCGTTTTCTCATTGTAGTTAGCACACCTAGGAGGAAAGTAAACATCTCCTTCAAGCATTTCAAGACTTTTCCTTAAAGTGTTACCTTCCATTTCTTGCAACAAATCTTAATCTGTTTGTGCAAGGTGGGCTATGTGTGGACTACAGGCCTCTCATCTTCACAGCATCTGGACTAAATATCCGAATAAATGGCATGTTTTTTATCAAATGCCCTGTTGAAATATTGACAAACGGGCACTTCCAACCTCCAAGGCGTACCTGGTACGACACAGCTAACGAAAGCTGTCCGGAACGCCCTTAAACCATCGACGTCTTAATCGCAGAGCTTTCATACTGGCTGACGAATGAACCACGCCATCACCTAAGCAGATGAAAAACATAGCTACGAAAGTTTTCGAACATATCTGTGGCGACACCGCACATAAAAACGCTTTTCTTATGCATGCACCTGTGCACAGCCACAAAATCTATCTCGCCGATTCACTGGGTTGCTTGCACTTCATTGGGTTGTTGAAGTTCCTGGTCTTGACCGATCATTTTCTCTCCATCGCACAAATGCAGAAACAGTGGAAAAATAGTCTACCTGAAGCGCAGTATTCGCGGGGGTACCAGCCTCTGCACAGTACTAGTTTACATACGTGAAGTTGTATAAGACGGCCCATTGGATCATTTATTTTGACTCAGATTAGAACTGGACGTGTACTTGCCTCTCTTTTTATTGAAAAAGCCTTTTTAAGGCGAGACCCGTAGATGGCTCATGGAACGAAAAACATGACGTCTCGCGTTATTGTACCAAAACTCAAGCGTATGTGCCAGTATTTATATACGAATAAAAGAGCTAGATTATCTCAGTTCGCGTTGAAAGGGAACCCTTATAAATAATCAGTCTGGCCACGAAGTGGCCTTCATGTGTTTTTCCCGGTTTACTGCGATAGCGCTAAGGGCCCTTTGTCGCAAAAAATGCGGTGTCGGCATCGGCAAAGTTGTCCATCATCAAACATTTCCGTATATCTTTAGGTATATGTATATGCCAGGCCATGCTATATGACATACGGTATGTGCGTAGTATATTGCCATGCCATTTTTTCACTAAAGTTGCTCATACCTTGTCTTACATTCTTGACAAAGTTGTTCCTCAGATTTTTGAGAACGACAACCCACAAAAAATTATATGAAACAAAACACCGACAGCGCATGTCGTTTACGTTAAATCTTCCCAGAGTGAAATATTAAAATAGTGAAACAATAACGCAAACATACAAATGATGCCATTTTTTATATGGTTGCACACTACATCCGGGATCGGCCCACGCAAGAGGCCGCGTTTCTTGCAGAAAGCTCGCCTTCTGGTAGCGTTCGCGTTCGTTGCCAGTGTTTCCTGGCAAACATTACGGTTACATAAGCTGCAGGTGCCGGGAAGCGTGAGAAGCAGTAGGAGATATTTGAATGTAATCGCGTTCCACTTTTAAAGGCAAGGCTGAAGTGTCCTCCAATTTTTTCTTGTTTGCTGAGAAATGTACACGCGTCTTATGACGTTTTGAGCAGCATAAGTACACCTGCCAGAACTGGAAATAAATATGTTGTTGAAAGATAGCACTGTGTGTTTGTCTTATTTGCGTTTCTTTGTCCATCTCATTCTGCCTTCGCTAAAAGAAAGATATGTACACGCCTATGTAACTACCCTCGTCGATTAAAGTGTTCAAATAAAAAAGTAATAACTGAACCTACGTATCTGTCTTAATGTTCTTCATAGACTTGCCATGACCATCCTAACGTGACATTTACCATGCAGAACCAGTGGCGATGTCTATGCGACCGAAAAAGAGAACAGAAGAAAAAGAAGCAAAGATCAAACAAGTAATAGGAAGTAACAATGCACTGAAATGAGAATGTTAAAATAGTTTATTGATTTTTTCGTGAGCGCGCAAGCTTTCACCTTCATGCTCTTAAGCATATGCTTAAGTGATTGTCAACTTTTTATTGTCAAGGTCTGCTGCGCGTAAACTGGCCCAATTGTATTTGGCGTCGGTGTTAGCAGCATGTCGCTGCTGTGCGCACCAAATAGACCAAAAATGCACTCAGATTAGGTTTCTCAAATGGGCTCAAAAGAAAAAAAATCTTGTCAGTTCAATTTACTTTACTGTTTGTCTAACAAATCATGTTATTTTTAATTTGAAGTGCTGACGTTATGACGGCTGATGCAAACATATTTCATACGTTGGTGCTCGCCATCTATATTTAAGGCATACTTTGTTAAATATTCGTAGTTTCCAGTGTCAGCATATCGTGCTTTGCAGTTGTTCATCACTCTTGTGCTCGTCATATTTATATAATAAACATAGGCGCTGCAGATCCCTTCAAATTGATAGAATTGCAGCACTTTATGTACCGTTTGTGTGAGCTGAAATAAGGAAGGTGCGCGTGGAGGTGTGCTTGCCGTGTAGTGCACGTTAAAGAGCCCCAGGCACTTGAACGTTCTCGAAAAAGATATTTGTCGTATTATTTAGGTATTTTCACTCAAGGTGCTGGCAACTACTTCTGAGAGGGTAATCTCTCAACATCAATGATACGTTTTAACTTTTGTGGGTAGCATCAGGCACCACCTTTTGTCATTTACGCGACCAGCAATTTAGGAACTGCCTGTCCCTCACTAAGCTGTTTCCGCCTGTACATCACTAAGCGGTTTTACGAACCCCGAAAACAAAAACAGTTCTAAGCTACGTCATGAGATGAAACAAGGTTTGTAGCCAGTAAACATGGGTTAGAAGAATTGGCGATAATGATGGAAGAGTAAGCGGCTTACTCGATAAGTAACCAGTGTGATGCGCTGCAAGCGTTAATCGCGAGCGTCGACCATTCCCTTGCAGCATACTTAACCTCAACTCTATGTTTAAACGTCAGCTAGGTTGTTTTCTGGACCAAACACGTTGCGATGTGAGTTACTCGCAGCTAGCTTTTCCGACACCTTCCCGCATTGCGCAAACACTGACCAATTGATTGCTACAAGGTTTCGACCAGTAGTTTAGGTATAAAGAGATGTCATTAACGGTTCACGGCTTCCGGTATGAATGTGCAAAATTACAACTTGCGGCAATTTTTTTTCAGAAACAAGGCAACTTTGTTCAACACAGCTTCTTTTCTGTTTTATCGAAAAGCGTGCGGTGAGCACCAGCTGGTTTGCGACCGCATGCTGCGGAAGCTTTTGTAGGGTCCGCCGCGGTGGCTTACGTGATGTGCCCGTGTAGGGCGAATCCAATAGGTCATGTGGCTAAATATGGGGCCTGTTTAACTTATAATTTTTTTAAACACTCATACGTAAGCATGGTTTAGAACCCAGCAAACGATGCTGGGTGGGAGAACAAGATGGTGTTAGGTGAGTGTGGCTTATGCTCCGCTCCGCTGGCTTTTTGAGTGCTCAGGCGCTGTAGGAACATTAATTGAAAGACCGTAGAGGCTTGGGCTAGTCGGTACATACTCGAAAGGGAAAACAGCGCGAAAAAACACGACAAGAAGACAAGAAGGGGGACACACACCAGTCAGCGCTGGTGTGTGTCCCCCTTCTTGTCGTCTTGTCGTGTTTTTTCGCGCTGTTTTCCCTTTCAAACATTAATTGAATTCGCGATTTTAGTGATGCGTATCTCAGAGACGTAGTCACAGCTATCCCTCCGCTGCTGGCATAAGCATTGTGCAAGTGCACTCACGATTCCAAAAAAACATTGTCTAGAACTAGTTAGGATACCACGGCCTAAGTGGAGTGCAATAGATGTTCCGCTAACATTATTGTCACATTGTAGTGATGGTGGAGAACCAAACCCTACCCACAACTTTCACATCAGAATTTAGATATTTATTTCGCGAGCTTGTGGCCATTGAAGACAAGCAACACTGAAATTACTTCGATAGCAGTGCGTATCGTTGTCGGTCATCAAATATAAAGTTGTGAGTCAACTACGTCCGCTATTTATGCATGTATCTCTGTGCATTTGAGAGTAATCACTGGCATGGCCACTCGATCAAACCTGACTTGCTCGTTTTGATCCAATGGCCATGCCGGTGGTGATCGCACACATTCGAATATTCTCGTGGACAACTTTCTGTGGCAACGAAGGGAAATCTACGGTGGCAAAGCCCGAAGAAGCGACAGTGCTTCTGAAAGTTGTCCAAGATTGTCATCCGCGTTAGTGTAAGCTGTGAAACAGAAAGCCTAAACACTTCTATTATAGAAGCTAAAGAACACAAGACACAACGCGGAGTTTGCTTATTATGCGGCTTTCTCTATCCGCGTTTGGCGGAAACGCGATACCATCAAACGTGGACGCTATGTCGACAGAGTGTCTGTTCCGAGAAACCAAAAGTGGTTCCAAACGCTGCCGGACTGCTTGGCGCGGGGAGACATTCATTGTCACATGAAGTTGTTCACGAGTATATAAACAGTGGTTTTCTCTTCGGGTGCGCAATGTGTTCTGATAAGGCCCTATTAATTTGTTATGTACGGTATCAAACTTGTGATGACAGGTAGTTTTTTAGGCGCTGAGACGTACATGAAGACAGCCTCTACAGTAGGGTTATGTGGCGAGAGGGATACAAAGTGAGATGATAATTATTGCTGGTCGCAGTGCAATCACCAAAAATTGAATAATGAACTTTTGATTGGCGGCAGTAAGCAGGCACGTTTCTAGTGAAAAGTTAGGGGCAGTCTTCTTTCTACAGAGATCCACTTGGTAGAATCCTACTAGCGTATCCGTGCTCGGAGATATCGAACTGCGAAGATTAATTGCCATTCGCGTGCTCACGCATGCAAGACATGGACGACCGGCACATCTTTCGATGAAATGCTGGTAGTATGCGCAAAGGCCCAGGAAGCGTCGGAACCTTTCTTATCTGTCGGCGTTGGACATGTGGTTACAGCGGCAGTTTTCGCGGGATCGGGGCTCACGCCTTCCGCGCTAACCACGTGTCCTAGAAACATCAGCTCCTTGTAGCCGAAATGACACTTCTGAGGCTTAAGAGTTACGCTCGCCCATCGGATGGCTTCAAGAACTTGCCGCAGTCGTTTCAGGTGGTCGTCAACTGTCGCCGAAAAAACAACCACGTCGTCGAGGTAGACGAGGCAGCTTTGTCACTTCAGACCAGAGAAAACGGTGTCCATAATTCGCTGGAAAGTTGCTGGCCCCAAACAGAGGCCGGATGGAAATACTCTGAGTTCGTGAAGGCCATCTGGAGTGATGAAAGCACTTTCTTCGCGGTCTCGTTCATCTACCTGAATTTGCCAGTAACCGCTCTTTAGATCGAGACACGAAAAATACTTAGCTAGCCGCAACCTGTCTGAAGATTCATCGATACGTGGTAGCGTGTACACTTCCTTCATGGTAACATCATTGAGGCGTCGCTAATCAACACAGAAACGGAGCGTTCCGTCTTTTTTTCTTGACAAGAACGACCGAGGAGGACCACGTATTGTGCAAAGGTTGAATGACACCATCATCTAGCATCTCCTGGAATTGTGCTTGAATTGCCTCACGTTCTTTCGGCGAGACACGATAGGGCTGTTGTTTGATGGCGCGTGCGTTGTCGGATGTCATTCAAACATCGTTGAAATGCTCAAAGGTAAAGTTGGTAAAGAGGACCGTTGTCTGGATATCACTGAGTTCCACAAGGCTTCGCCCTACACAAATGCCTTGGGTCAGCAACATAAAAATGTTGCCTTCTATAATGGCTTCACCGTCTGGTAGCTCGTGCGACTTTACCGGACCCATCACAATCGCAAGCGGTGGTATCGTGATCCTGTCGTCCGAAAAGTGAAGTGCGGATCTGCGTCCAATGGTGTCGGTCTGTGCTGTTGCCCATTTTGTCGAGAAAGTGATGCAGCGCTCACGGAGGTCAATAATGGTGCCGTATTCTCGGAGCAAGTACATCCCAAGAATTAAATCGCGGGCACACTCGCGTAGCACCAGACAAGTGGCGAGAAAAGCAGTACCGCGAATTTCCACTCTGGCCGTGCATAAGCCAAGTGGTATGGTGGCTAGAAGGGGCGGGCGGGAACGAAGAGGTGCACAAAATTGCAATGCAACATGGCGGCCAGCTCAGGTGGCTCTACGCGCTTTGGGAGCGCGTTTGCGGCGTGGCTACAGTGCGGCCGTCGGCTGAGATTTCGCGTTTTTCTGCGATGCATGCAGATGTTGCGTGTTAAAGTTCGCACATATGGTGCGCCTCAGTGATTTTATGTATTTGCCAAGTTATCCGGGCGTGATATGATACGCACAATTCAGCGCAGCGATAATGTAGAGCGGCTAGTATTTGTCATGTCAGTAAGTTTTCCAATTCAGCATAAAAGTTTAATTTAGGCTGCGCGTAGAATTCTTTTTATTTTGCTATACCCCGTGCTTTCTTTTTAAAAACACGCTGCTGTTTCCACTGAAACTTATTCTAGCTGCGTGGCCGGAACTCTGAAAGACTCCGAAGAGTGGCTTACATTCATGCATTACGGACTGAATTGTGTGCTTCACAAGGGTGCAGCAAGATAACTATGTGCCTATACTCTGGCGGCACTGCATGCTACCGCGAAGCATAAATAGCCAGCAACGGCTTGTCGCCATTTGTAATAATAAAGCTGGACGCATCCAGCTGGTTTTGCAGAAATATTTTGTCACCATTACCATGCCTCCGTTCACCACCAGGCCAGAAAGTGACATTCGATATGTGGTTAGCAGTTAATTGCTCTATAGAAATTAGGTTCCAGCACGAATTTTAGTGTCAATGTATGTTTACATTGCAAGGCTAGTCATGAAAAACACAGTACGAAAAAATGAGCTATGACATTTTACTCGTAGCAAGTCATGGACAGCATGGACTAGAGGGTTTAGTTATTTGTACTTGCATCTGTAATCGCACTTTTTCCTAAGTGTATATTGCACTCGTCTCGACCTACTGGCACCTTCTCAGCTTAAGGTACTTCTGCTTTTCCCTCTGTACAGCTCATCTTTGTTGAGTGATTTGGTTTAAAAATGCAAGCATGTCAGCACAAAAACTGAACTATTTGTGCTGTTAGTTCTTTGGAATGGTACCGCCAATTATCCCTAGGATACGACAAACCGCCATGGTCAAAACCCTAATAAGCTGATTGTGTGCATTGTCCACTATGTCTTGCTTTTATTGTGGCTAGTGTTGATGCACACTTACCACAATAACGTTTTCTTTTAAACTTTCTAGCTACATAGCCAGCCATGTAAAAAACCAGACGGCTGTCACTTTTTTCTACTACATAGTTGCTGTGATCCTTGCTTAAAGTAGATTGAATGGCAGAGGCAGCACCATCCATGTTTCTGACCTCTAGCATATCCTCGACAATATCTTGTATGCCAAAGACAGCACTGTTGTTTGTGCCTGCTGGCGAAGTGTCGAACAGAGCATTGACAACCTGTGCCGGGCAGTTTCCAGATTTTGGGGGTCGTGCGAGGTTATAAAAACTTGAACAATTTACTGTTATAATAAATTGGCCTGGACTTGGATGGTCAGTAGTTCTTGAATATTGCCTTATTATGCCAAATAAGTTTTCGAGCTTGTCGTGACTTAGTCTGGACGTCAACAGGTATTTGAACCCCATCGAAGATGTGAGATACTGCAAAAGTGAGTGTGCTATATATGGTAACACGCATGCCTTCAGCAGTACTTTTGCTTACGAACCCACCATTTTTTTGAAGCTTGTTCCCATTCGTCGAAAAATACAAGAAATGCCTCAAGTTCTGCAGCACCTTCCGATGATGGTCTAAGTCAACGTTTTGGGTACGTTGATGTCATTATAGCTATAAGCCGGCTCAGACGTCTCACAAGATGTTGTGTTGCAGACACTGAAATTGAGCACTGCTGTACATCCAATCTAAACAGAAACATGACTTTCAGCACTTCACTGAAAAGTGTGTGAGCTTAATTTACTTTCATTTTTTCAAATGAGTTAGGTCGAATGTGTGCTTTTGTTACGTGTCGCATCTCCTTTAGCGTAAGAGAACTGTTGTCTTTAGCCCTTGCTGCTTCTATGTGTTCACTACATGCACGTCCATCTGGAGAAGTGAACCCAGTGCTGACAAAAGTGTTGCGAATACCTTTCACTAAGTGGGGGAAATCTGAACAGAACATACAAATGTGATTTCAGCAAAGCAAACTATGTAATGCTGATATTTTCCCTCCATAAAGTAACAGGTTAAGTGTGTGATCCCTTACCACCAATTCCAAATGACGTCCACATGCTGCGGTTCCACGTAGCCCCATCACAAGAGACGAAGTCCATGAAGAGACCTGCTTTTTCTGCAAGAAGAATTGCCTCAAGAAGAAGCTTAGAAAGCATTCCTGCTTTGATATTTCGTTTTGATGAAAACACACCGAGTATATGTGTCCAGTCTCCTGTAGGAGAAATACAAGCAGAGCCAACTGGTGTAATTAAATATGAAAGGCATTCTTTAACAACTGCAAGCTAGTGCGCAAAACCTGCCACCATGGAATACAGATACCAACTTGTCCAAACCAGTATATCACGAAGGATATCATATTCACAGGAGACATACTAAATGTGACTACTCACCTTGAAGTGGTTTAAAAAACATTATAAGATCCCATGGTCTGCTGGTGTTGCTCTTTGTTCATCTATTGTGAAGCTGCCTAAGTCAACAAATCCTTCAGCAACTCTTAAAAGAAGAATAAGAACAGACCTGCAGTCAACAAATGAACCAACAATCTTATTTGGCATATTCACTGTAACAGTGAATTAGGAGAACTATATCTACATGCAACTAGTTTCATATTCAATTCATCTTTCGTGTGGAAAAACGTGGGTGTACATACCTGCAGTGTTGACACCGAACTGCTCGGACAATTTCAGTTCATCAAATAAGAATACAGCCATGTTTTCAGTCTTTGCACCAAGTGCTTTGAAGACGCTGTCATTAAAACCAAAGCCACATTTGAAGTTGCGTACGTAACGCTGCAGACAAGTCCGACTTGGGAGGAAGAGAATTTTCTGCTTACGAGGGTGTTCATACAGCTTCGGACTCCTCATACGAAGAAGCACACAATCTAATATCCAGTCCTTCTCATACGGCATACCACATGTTGATTTTCTTTTTCCTGCAGAGAAGCATGCCCTAATAGCCATCTGTTGCTTTTGTGGTAGCGCGGTAATGCGGTCATTCAATGCCTCATCTCCAATTTGTTCATTAGCAGCCCTCATCAGCTCCAGCTCCTTCTTCATGTTCAGAAGCTTCAGCTGTGCAGCGTGCAGACGATGACGTTTTCTTGGATATTTCCTTAGGCATTTCACTGCAACTCCACGCTTCTGTCGTGACAGCTGATTTTTTAACAACGTCCTTAGGTATTTGAAATGCATGTAAGGGCCCTTGTTTTCACATGTAAGGTTGCGCTCATTAGAATAGTATGAGCCAGCAAAGCACACAAACTTTCCAACCTTGTTAATTTTCATTCCACAACCAGCACACAAAACCAGTGAATGTGTGCTGTTCAGCACTGACTGCGCCTCATCTGGCGATGAAACAGGACGTTCTAGGTGCAGCTTGCCCCTCAGAAATACGGAACAATGCACTGTTCCCATTTCATCACCAACCTGCTCAAACTTCACCAATTTAGGCATGAGCAGGTGATCTAACTCGGCTTGCTGGAGTTCAAAAAGGCCCGAAAACACGGCTCCTGGTTCAGTGGCAAACTGAAACTTGTTCCAGCCCGTGCCGGGAAGTTGAAGTCTCTGGTTTCAAGTTGATGGTACTCTGTGATTCCGCTTCTGCAGCGTTACAAAGTACCGCTTCTTCGGTAAGCGATAATTCCGGTTCTGCAGGATGAGATTGTTCCACTCCTCATGCTGGTTCACTTGCTTCCTCTGTCACCTGCTTCCTAGTCGCCTTTCTTTTTTTAGTTGGGGGCCCATCTTGTTCATACAAATTTCTTTCCTTCCTTTTGATAGGCGCTTTTGTGGTCAAGTATTTCGGCGCATCGGGAAACACGGTAGGAACGGCATCATCTGTGAGCTAGGGCCGATCGCTTGGCATTTCCACACCGTCGCCATTGATAATATGGCGAAAAGTCCTTTGAATAAACGCTGTTTCGAAGGGACGTTCACAAACGACGCAATCGGGAGTAAGTTCCTTATCGCCGCGTTTTATATTGCGGGCCCATTTCTCCCGTCGCAAAACATCCTTGGGAGCTCGGAACGACGACACCCTCGCCGCACATGACTTGTGTCCGCTCTTGCAGCCGGGTACAAAACACGTACCTGATTTTGATGGCATGGCGCTGCTACATCTCAGTCCGGGGAAGAGCTCGCACAGCAACCAAGCACGTTCACTAAACGCGCACGCCGACATATCACGTAAACACGATTGCACGTGTACCAGCCGGCGCACAAAGTCAACGCTCTGATGGCCGCCGCGTTGCAGATTCTTCGCGCTACTGACGACAACAGCGCCCCTCGCGGCACTGAAAATTTGCATCACGTTTCGTGCGCTCCTCTCCCAAGGCGCGCATACCACGCCCGTCACACTGCCCCTTCTAGCCACCATACAAGCGGTGTAAGGACGTGGCCACCTGCCGTAGGAACTGGTGCCCCATTCCAGAGCAACGCAACTTTTCTTTTTCAGAACGCTGGCCAGTTTGTCACTAAGAATAGAGTAATCGGCGCTGGTACCTACAAGTGCACTAATTTTTCTGCCGTCGAACACAGGTATGTCCAGTGAAACCTTGTTCGCGGGAACTGGTTCTGGCGTCATCGTTTTTTCGTTGTTCTGCGGTCTGTCCGATACGAGGTCTTCAGCGCGTCGAGTATCAGCGGCTTCGCCTTGGAAGGTCGCTGCCGTCAGTTTTCCCGGCATGGACTTGATCACCCCTGCGTTGTCCTCGAGGCGGTATCACAGGCAGGGAGATATCTTCGCGGTGAGGGTGAGCTTGACTGCCACTGCGATGTGCCCGGCCTGCGTTGCTGGTCGAGGAATTCTGCTACGTTGGGAGGCCTCTGGCTGAACCTGCGTTCAGGTGAGCCGATAGATAAACCCCGCAGTCCGAGTCGTCGGTAGGGGCACTCCCGATACACATGGCCAGCTTCGCCACAGTGGTAGCACAGCGGTGGTCGATCGGGTGTTCGCCAAACCTCTGATTTCCTCAAGGGTGCTTGGCGGTCATCGTAGTACGGTAGCGGAATTGTCGGAGCGGCTTGCGCCGATTGCAACGCGACTGGCTACGCAACAGTAGTAGGTGCGAACGTCTAGGCGGGGCTCAACAATGTTTCTGTGTAAGTCTTGCACTGGGACTCACTTGGAAGAAATGGTGCTTCACTGCTGGAGAGAAAGATACCACCTGTGCCTGCTGTACTTCGTAGCGTACGACGCTGGCGAGGGAGCTAACTGGAGGTCGCGACGTACAGTGGTGCTTCTGCAGCTCGTCGTGAACCACTGAGCGAATCAGCTCGCACAGCCAGGCGACGTCGCACCCGAGGCCTATATATATATGGGTATTCCCTCACGTTAGCCATCCTTCAGCGAGGTTTTTATTATTTTTTGGATTCCGTACATACTGCCCCCGTATACATAGCGGTGTAGTTTGCAAGGCGGATCCACTTAAAACGAATTCTCAGGATGACACCAGTTTCGATATAATAATTCCCGAGCTTTGCGGAGAATGCATGGGCGTTCAAGTTTTTTGTGCAATTTCAATTTTTTGTGCAAGTAATGTCCCTCTCTTCCAGCAGACCACCTTATGAACTACAATTGTGCTATCTGCCGCAGGTAACCTTTTAAAAATTGTGAAAGTTTTCGCTGGAACATCCTGTATATTGAATGTATATACATCGAGACATCAGCCTGGCTGATGTCTCGACGGCACAAAGCTACCCGTCAATTAATATCATTGGCCTTTGAAGGTTTTATGGATACTTCACTTGCTACACAAAGTAAAAAACCTGAATAATACCTCACAACGACCAGCGCATATTTCTCTGTGTTACAGATGACAACTGGTATAGACTCTTGTCACAACCCCCCCCCCCCCCTTCCTGAAAAAAGGTATTCGACATATTCAAGAACTTGGTGATATACAAGTCACTGTAGGTGGCATGCGAGGTAATAAGGACCACATTAGGGTCCCTTCTGTCATCTTCTCTGACCGGTTGCTGCTGTTCTAGGATTATTGTTATAGATAGCCAAAAATTGTTTGAAAATACTATTTTAAGCGCATACACACTTAGAGTTAGAATGGCAATTTTTATGGTAATTCATAGCCGTGCCCTGAAAATATTTGGCTTAACCTGTATATCAAATATAAAATTGGCACTATAAAAAGTACATTATTATGCGGCTGGCGTCCCTAGTGCACTTGCCTCCTAGCATCCGCTAGAATAACGTGCGTCTTGAATCTGCTGTATTCCTGAACTTCTCATTCCCTTTCCTTTGTTGCTCTGCACCTGCTCTTCCTCATTTTTTTAGAATACATAAAAATAAACACTATGCATGTGCACAAATGTCAATGTGTAGGTTCGGCGGTGGTGAAAATAACATACTCTAAATAGATACCACGATATGTCTATTGTGCACAGAAATGTAAAAACTCAGCCTTCACAAGTAAAATAAACACTAAAATAAACATTTTTTTTTCTTATTCAGGACCCTCCGGAAAGGATAAACGACATTGAGTACTAAACTACAGAAGGTAATTACTCATATGTGGGCATTTTTTCATCAGATAAAGGGTAAATATGGGATTAAAAAAGCGTACTCCTTGTTTAAAATTGTTTAATTGGAATAGTACGCTTGAATATGTCATTTTATTTTGTCAGAATGTCGGCATTACTTCAAGAAGGAGACTGCAAAGCATGAATCTAACTAAGGCATGGTAGCTGTAGGTGTTTAATTTTATTTCATGCTCTACTGATGATGCTGACAACTACAAGTTTTGCCCGCTTAGTGAGCTTTCATGGTGTACCAACAAGGCATCTCTATCGCTTCTTGAGTCGGCTACAGCTCATTCTTTACTTTTCACCAATGCTGAGGTGAAGGATATGCTTCCTGTTTTGAAAGTCTGTCAGGCCAAAAGCTGTAATTCCGCTGTAGACAGAGAAACTCCCACTCGGCGGTTGAATCTCCATATAGCAAATTTTGGTTCGTGCGCCGCGAACAAGATTTACTTTATGAGCTGTACTGAAAATGGGTACTCGTGTAGTTGAAGAACAGTACGACAAAAACCACAACAGCTTTCACGAGGTTCTACAAAAGCTGGGCGTCCTTCTGACTCGAGAGTTGATCACTCTGAGCATCCAGAGACGCAGACATCACCCGAGAACAATAAAAAGAAGCGCTGAAACAGAAATGGAGGACGAATCTTGCAAATATTAGGATGTTTTACCGTACGTAGCCTGACTACTTTGAAGCTGTATGCTCCTTCTGGAAAGAGTGGCCTGTACTCTGGCGATATTTTATGCCAATTGATGATCTGCCAAAGGATTTATGAGGATTAAAAACGTACAACTTCGTTTTACCTTTTTTCAATCTTGCGCGCTTTTTACCTTACGGGCGCAAGAATTGTTTTTTCTAGCATACACACGCAAAAAGATGTTTAAGCAAGTACTCTGGTTGTATGTAATTTGGACAATTCGGCTCATGTGCATTTCAGAAAACAATCGTTGTTCTCTAAAGTATAGTTTTTATATTATAAAGCAAAAACATTAAGAAAGCTTGCCATCGTGCAATAATTTCTTGAGCACGAGCAACATAGGTTCAATAATGTACCCTCCTAAGCTATAATTACATAGCTATAGTTATAATTTAGCTATAATCTTACATAGAAGACCAGAATTTTCTCACATCTAGGGGGAACAGAAAAAAACACACATAAGATCTGACAGATGAACTCTTTCAAAAATAGAACTTGATATTTTGCTTTATTTTTATTCAATTGGCTTTATTATAAAACGTAATTGAATTTCAGAGGCGCATTTCCCATTCAGCTTTGGCTTAGGCTTCAGAACTGGAAGAGTTTAGTAAAAAGCTCTTGGCGACATGTGATGTAGGCAGTAAATCATATGTAAAAGATTGGAGAGACAGTTTTCTAGAGTGACGGTTGTGAGTGACAATGATGTGTGTGCTTGCGATTAAGAAATAGATCAGTGCCTTCTACAGATGTATACATAAGCATTAAAATGTGTTTTAGGACTTGTTACCACCTGTCATAGCTACTTGGAAAGGTTGGACTCTGATTATCAGAATATTTCTTCAGAGCGGCAATATACACAGTGTTTCAGCGAACACTTTCAAAATTCTTAAAGGTTGTTTGAGGCAGATCGCACAATTCTAGTTCATGAGCTGGTCTACTCGAAGAGCCGGACATTACTTCCACAAGAAATTGAAATGCATAATCGAATAATTAACATAAATTCACTAAATAAGCTTTTAACTAATTACTTGATGGCCCATATTGCAATTTACAAGTTGTAGCCGTGGAGATCGCAAGGCGGATCTACTTGGAACGAATTCTCGGGATGACACCATTTTCGAGATATTTATTCCCGAAATTTGCGGAGAAATGCATTGGTGTTCCAGTTAGGTTCTTAACGAAACGTCGCTTTTTTCATTGAAGCACAAAATTAACTGGAACGCCAGTGCATTTCTCCGCAAAGTTCGGGAATTAATTTCTCGAAACTGGTGTCATCCTGAGAAATATTTCTAAGTGGATCAATTTGTCAATATCAATATGGGCAATCAGGTAATTTGTTAAAAGTTAATTAGTAAATTTTTGTTAATTTGTCGATTATGCATTTCAATTTTTCTGCAAGTAATCTCCGCCTCTTCGTGTAGACCAGCTCATTAACTAGAATTGGGCTATCTGCCACAGGCAACCTTAAATAAACTTTAAAAGCGTTCGCTGAAACACCCTGCATAATGGGCGTCCTACCATGGGCTAAACTTACGCATTGTCCTCAGTGTTCACATATTGCCATTGCTGACATTTTTTTATTGTTTACAACATAATTAGCTTGTCATGGTAGCTCCTTCTTGGAACCCTACACTAGGTGAAGATGAGCAGGCAATATTCATTTTTTTAGACATTCGCGTGCACTCGCTTTATAAATAAATGTATGGCTCACATATAAAACATGAATTATGAAATCAGCACAGTCACCACGGTTACCACAGTCAAGGCCGGTTATTCCGCATAAAACACGATACACAAGGAGATACTCCAGACGTGCATGGCACTAACTTGTCGTCTTGTTTTTCCAGTTTGTTTTATTGTGCCCTCGTGACCTCGCCTTGTTGAACCAACAACGCATATCACTAGCCTGCCGAACACACAGTCACTTTCTTGGTAGTTATGTCGAATGCACCGCATAAAATCCTAATCATCTGTCTCCAGCAGGAAAAGTGCCCTCTTTTGTCTTACGAACATATTTCTTATTGTTTGACATTTCCACAGAATAAATTATGATTATCACATACTTCTACAAAATAATTCAATTCTTGTATTTTCAATTTCCTTTATAGTGTCATTGGGATCTGTATTGTACTCTAAGGAAGATATTTATTTACTGCCCGTATATGCAGTGATACTCATTCTTTTTCATCATATATAGTATAGTATTTCAAATCACACTGTCGACTTGCTACCATTAGGTTTTTGTTTTGGTTATACGGACAGTACCGACAAGGTTTTCGTTATTTCCATGAAGAACCATTAGCTGCTGAATAAAGATGTGAATGATAAACTACTGACCTTCTATTGGATGTGAAGTTTAGGTGTGACTTATATTCGACCACAACAGCTGAGCATACCTGTCATAAGTGTGCAAGCAGAGTGCTCTTCAGCCGATATACCAACTAAATAACCAAAGAACCCTCTACACTTAATATTCGCAGAAATGATTTCCGGCCTCTGGCTCTTCAGTTTACTGATCATCCATTGTCTGGCTACCAAACCCCAAGGCAAGTGTATGTTATTTCCAAGTTACAAATTGGAAGAATACCTATACAGTTTTCCTACAGGCTGTTTTATTTAGACAATAGCGATACTTTTATAAAAACGGCATAAGCACAGCGAACGTGGTGTTTTCACGCAGTAGTTCCTATGCGGCATGGATATACTTTTTGTCTAATTAGTAGCCTGTGCAATATTAATTACCTAAAAATTGGTAATTGCTTTTAGTTGTGCCTTGAAACAGTTTTTAAATGGAGAATTTGAAAGTGGTCGCACTTTAATGTAACCTCATATTTTTTTAATTTTGAAAGTAGCACCATTTTGAGTTATTTATCATCCGATTACAATGTTAAATGAAGGCAATATCTAAACCGCGCGCGCAAGGAACGCAGAAAAGGTGGCCCCGTTATCTTATCAGACCGAAAGCCCCATGACGAACGTGCGAGTAAATTATAAACTTAACGTCTCGGCCAGTTGACCCCGCTAGTAATAAGGAACGATTTGACTAGCTAGCTAGCATGCGCGGCTGTGTACCGAGTTAGAATTTGTTGGCAAATGTTGTCAATCAAAAATCGACTCAAATTTCTTTACGGGGCGTTGCCATCTGACGCGCCGCGAGATGCGCTTGGTCTTGATATTGCATCAATAAATCTTTAGAATTTGATCATAAATATGTCGAATTTAGTGCGACTCTAACGTGTACATTAAAATATGACTGCCCCCAGGGCAATAATAAAAAGTTATATATTATTTTCCTTAAGAAGTGTTTTGAACCTCACGTTAATATTCGCAAAGTACATCCGCCTCGGCAAGAAACTCGTCTGCAAGAACGCCACTTTCACTGCGCTGATTACTTGTTTTAGTTAAAAAATCAGAAAGGACTAAGAAGACCTTGTATATCACAATTAGGCTCTTTCCTTATGTAAGTTATGACGTGGGGAACATGCTCAACACGCTTCATTTTTCCAAAGACCACCAAAATCATAGATGTGCCGCTAGGCACCAGTGAAATTTGGTGAATGAGGGAATGTCACATAATATTTTATTATGTACCCGTATTTTGTAACGTATACCGTTTTAATGCGAGAGTGTTAAACGCCCCGTGTCAAAGAAAATCCGGCGCCGGTTTCGGCGTGGATGTCGGCGTCCATGGCGCAGAAAATCATCCCGAACCACGCCGACCGCGCAAGGTGTTCGTGCAGGAGAAAATGGTTCCAAACCACCCCAACAGCGCAGGCTCTCCGCGTGGCGCAAGGTGTTAGTGAACAGAAATTGAATTTCTCACAGTGAAATCCGTCAGAAAAATGGTAAAGTACGACTTAAGCACAACCTACAGACATGGTGGCGTCGGACTATTATTCGAACGTACGAGAAAACATAATTCTGTTACGAGGAAACTCAAACACAAACCCCTCTTGCCAGCATTTCTTCCATACCTTTAGCGGTGCGCTCGAGTATGCTGCTTGCGAAAATCTTATCCAGATGGCGCTCACATCCTCGGCAGGTCAAATTGGGATTTGGGCTGCATAATGCGTTTTGGACACGCGCACGCGTCCTGGAAATAGCAAACAATAAAATAATAAAAAAAGGTCCTTGGGCCTTAACATTTTAATATAAGACGACTTATACTGCCCGTGAAAAAACGTATTCCCAGCAATGCATTTTTGTTTAAACGTGAAGCCGACTTTAAGGGGATCGGTGTAATCTTGGTCTTTGTAAGCTGGCTTCCTTCGTTCTATGTTGCAGTGAACCGACTCAAAGAAAAATGCGATGCGAACGGGTCCCGATAACGCTATCGCGTTCCACTCTTAAAAGCAAAGCTTAAGCTTCCTTAAATTTAATTTCAATTCTGCTCTTTCTTTTCATATGTCATGTACACTGACAGATTATACTAATAGCGGCTGCGTGGTGTCATTCGTTACACTATTCATGGGAGGATAGAAGAGAAATTTTTGTGGATCGTTATAAAACAAGGTACCTGACTAGGCGGTCAAGCCCCGTAATAACCGAAATGCCCTGATTCGTTAACACATCGTAAATTGAACACACATCCAAAATCTAAACCGTAGCTTGCATTGCTATGGGCTAAACCATCCGTTTTGCAATAAAAGCCGCAATATTACAGGAAGCGTTATAGGAACCACCTAAAAAAATTGCGTCACTTGCGCTGCAGGTGCAATGCTAATAACACAGTGGAGCTGATGGGTACCTAGCTAGACCTGCCTTCTGGGAAGGCTAAGCACTACCAAGTTACGCTGAAGGCGCAATGCTAATAAGACAGTGGAGCTGATGGGTACCTAGCTAGTCCTGCCTTTTGGAAGGCTAAGCACTGCGAAGTCATCCCCAGCATTTTCCGGAATTTATTGGTTATTGATAGATTATCGATTAGCTAATGATTCGCTATCGTGAGGTATGGGCCGCGTATTTAGGCTAGGCTAACCATTACCAAGTCATTCTCAGCATTTCCCGGAATTTATTGATATATTTTTCGATTATTGATTCGCTATTATTGGCTATCGCAAGGTGTTGGCCACATATTTGTGCTAGGCCAAGCACTACCAACTCATCCCCAGCGTATTCCCGATTTTATTGGTTATTGATCGATTATCGATTACCTTATGATTGGCTATCAATGACTGACTATGCTTATGTAGTTCCAACCATGCTTAGTTAGACTTAGCCAGGCTCAGCTTCGTTAGTTCACAGGAGTATGTGCCATTCGGCTTGGACCCTCTGTGCACTTCCGCCAGGATCGGCCCACATTTTTTTCCAAATCGTTACGGACTTACGGCCAGCTTAAGCAGCACCGCTGCTAAAATTTATACATTAGAAAAACCCAACACATACGCCACCTGAGTAACAGCTCACATAAAACCCTGCCCACAGCACTCATATAAGGAGTGTTGGTGTTGCGGTCCTGTGTACTGGATATAGCACCATGTATTTGCGGCGCCTCCCCCCCCCCCCCGCTGCACGTACATGGCGCTATAGCCAAAATGTAGGCAACATCAATGCATTGAAATGTATATCCCAAATGTATATAGGCAAAATGTATGCACTGAAAGATGAGCAGGCTAATATTATCAGCACTTTCGATGACATAGTAAAAGCAGCGGAAAAATTCTGCACTTACCTGTACAGTTCCCGGAGTAGCCAAGCTACTTTGATTCGAAGTAGTAATGAACAGGCTACAGAGGCTCCTTCTATAACTAGCGATGAAGTTAGAAGGGCTTTAGAAGACATGAGCAGGGGAAAAGCTGCTGGAGAAGATGGAATAAGAGTCGATGTAATCAAAGATGGGGGCGATATCGTGCTTCAAAAACCGTTGGCCGTTTATATGCAATGCCTCACGACTGCAAGTGTACCAGAAAGCTCGAAGAACGCCAATATTACGCTCATCCATAAGAAGAGAGACGTTAAAGAATTGAAGAATTAAAGACCGATTAGCTTGCTTTCAGTATTGTTTAATATACTCACCAAGATAATTTCCAATTGAATCAGGGCCACATTTCATTTCTGCCATTCAAGAGAACAGGCTGGCTTCAGGAAGGGATATTCTACGATGGATCATATCCATGTCATCAATGAGGTAATCGAGAAATCTGCGGAGTACCATCAACCTCTCAATATGGCTTTCATAGTATATGAAAAGGCTTTGATTCAGTAGAGTTACCAGCAGTCATAGAGGCATTGCATAATCAAGGAGTACATGAGACATACGTGAATATCTTAACAAATATCTACGAGGATTCCACAGCTACCTTGCTTCTCGGCAAGAAAAGTAAGAAGTTACATATCACAAACGGGTCAGACAAACAGACACAATCTCTTCAATGGTATTCACTGGATGCTTAGAAGAAGTATTCAAGCGCTTATACCCGTGTCACACGGGCGTTTGGAAGGCCTTCCAACCGATAGTCAGTTGACTCAAAGGTCAAGTTAGAGCTGCTACACGGGCGATTTCGAAGGCCGCCGAGTCAATAGTCTATCGAGTCAACGGAGCACCCTACAACTCTATCGAAATCTCGATGGCCTTTGAGCAACGGAAGCGGAAACAGCGCGAACATGCCCTCTCGTTCACAGTGTGCTCGTACTCACGGTTAGAAAGAGCAAATCAAACCAAGATGCTCTAAAAATACTATCTATGAGTGTTATTATTTATTCAATAAAGTATTTTTGCCACTTGATATGTGCGAAGTGCACATACTCTCGACAACAGCGACGTGCTTGTGTTCGTACACTCTCCCTCTACTCCATGTGCTGCCAGCTTCCGTCATATCGCCGCCATTTCGCCGTATTAACAAGTATAAAAGAAATTATAGTGCTTTTAAGTGGTTTTAATGTTGTTCAACTTTTGGTGACACGAAAATAAAGATCCGCAGCGCCACACAATTTTGCGAGAAACGCCTGAACCAACGGCCTTTCAAAAGTGCCGTGTAGCAGCGGGATAACTCCTTTGAGTCGATAGAATTGTGGGATTTCGAAGGCCGTCGACTGGAAGGCCTTCCGAATGTGCCCGTGTGACACAGGTATTAGACTGGGAAGGCATAGGAGTGAGGATCAACAGCGAATATCTCAGCAACTTTCGGTTCGCAGATGACATTGTCCTATTCAGCAACAATGAAGACGAATTACTGCAAATGATTGAGGACCTTAATCGAGAAAGTGTAAAAGCGGGGTTAAAGATGAACATGCTGAAGGCAAAGATAATGTTCAATAGCCTGGCAAGGGAACAAGAATTCAGGATCACCAGTCAGCCTCTAGAGTCTTTAAAGGAGTACGTTTATCTAGGTCAATTACTCGCATGGGACCCTGATCATGAGAAGGAAATTTACAGAAGAATAAAATTTCGTTGGAGTGCATATGGCAGGCATTGCCAAATCCCGACTGGGAGCTTGCCAGTGTTGTTGAAAAGTGTACAATCATTGCATTCTACCGGTGCTAACATGTGGGGCAGAAACTTGGAGGTTAACAAAGAAGCTCGAGAACAAGTTAAGGACCGCACAAAAAGCAATGGAACGAAAAATGTTAGGCCTAACGTTAAGAGACTGGAAGAGAGCGGTGTGGATGAGAGAACAGACGGGGATAGCCGATATTCTAGTTGATATTAAGCGGAAGAAATGGAGCTGCGCAGGCCATGTAATGCGTTGGATGGATAACCGGTGGACTATTAGGGTTACAGAATGGATGACAAGAGAAGGGAAGCACAGTCGAGGTCGGCAGAAAACCAGATGGGGTGATGAAGTTAGTAAATTTGCAGGCGCAAGTTGGAATACGCTAGCGCAAGACAGGGGTAATCGGAGATCGCAGGGAGAGGCCTTCGCCCTGCTGTGGACATAAATACGGGATGATAATGATGATGATTTGCGGCGGTCATACTTTACAGCGCAGTTCTTAGCTGTCCGTTCCTGTGGCGAGCGGCGGCGTAACTCAGCGAACAAGCACGGCGAAAACGAAAGCGAACACTGATCACAGCGGGGAATGGAAGACGCACTCCATCACCATACAGCCCTTCAAGTACAATGTTCTCGGGTATGTCCTGCCACTTGGCCTAGTCATGGACCTGCCCTTTCCTTCGCCGAGCGGAACACCTTACGACGACCTGAAGCAGGAGGTACTGAAGTACTTCGCCTGGCCAGACTCCCGAATCAGCCTTCCAACACCAGCTCTTCTCGCCGAGGATCCCGCTTCTGAAGCATCGGAGCGTGTACCACCTGACGTATCGCTTCTGGTAGTGTCGTAAACGCCCCATGAAACATTGGTGTGTGAAGCGACTCCGGCGCATTGGGAAACCATTCGGAGCACTTTCAATCCTACATCACGCTGCGCGTCGCCACTAAACAGCAGTTAGTAGTCAGATCGAATGGCCGCCATCTGATTTTTCGCACACGACCAATGAGGCCCTCATCATGGCGACAATGTTTCAAGGCAACACGCCTTGTGTTCCAGAATTGGCACCGCCCACATATGCCATATGTCACAGACGGAGAACCTGCATACTGCTTCGTACGCACACTCTCCTGCGCCGGTCGCTGAACATGGTCCGCCGACCACATTTGTGTCGTCAGCTCCTCCGTCAGGGTCACGTACAGCTCCTGTCGTCGTCACCTTTCGTCCATTCGAGCTCTTGGCGCACGAGACAAACCACCGAGCTCCTGCCGGTTGCAACTAATTTGACGCGACATCGCGCGTGCGATCCTCACCCATCACCGCGCCCTACACTCCAGTGCCGACATCACTGCAACCGAACTTCAGCTCGTACCTCTGCTCACAACCCTCCTTGCAATGTTTATCAGGCTGCAGGCACCCCGTAACGACGACAAAATGGTTTCGAAGGCACTCCATCGCTTGCCACTCACTGTGGCGGCGCTAGTATCTGACCCTTTCAACAACCGCTAAAGAAGAGGACTATCGGCCAAGCACGAGCTACATCGAGAACCTTCGAGACTACTGTGGGTACGAGCCATAGTTTGAAGCAACAACCAACCACTACCGGGCCCGAAGGACGGTATGCCACTCCGTTGTCCAGTCACCACGGTCAATTACCGCCACCCAAAACAAATGTATACAGCCGGCATCTACCGACCGCTTACAGTATCATGAAAATTCCATTACATTGAACCTTGTCATGTTCTCCATTTTCGTTAAGTGATGTTCAGTTGCAACTTTAGCGTATACACAGCGTAATTCCACTGCATTTACGAAGCTCCTCCTGGTTCTTGCTTACTGACGTCAACATAGTGTCGTCGTTACGGCTGCATCCTGTGTTCAGTTATATTATTGGCATTATATCAGCAATTTTCTTCAAATATTCCTATCAGCAGGAGCAATAGAGTTATCAACACAGCGGTCGTTGCCGGGGCCTAATGTCACAAACACTTCAAATAGGAAAATCAGCTTTATATTAAGACGGTAACAGCGCACACAGACGGGGATAGAGCTAAGAATCATAGAGTTTACTAGCACTGTGTCCTGTTGTTTCTTCACTCGGTCCCCGTCTGTGTGGGCTGCTACCCACTTAAGATGATTGTACAACTGGCCCACAAAGCCAACCTTGTGATCTGCTGTATGCGTACGTGTTGCCGTGTATCGCTCTTACACTATACTAAAAACTCTCGCGCTTTACACGCCTGACACCATTTTTGAAGATAGTTCTTGTGTTATGTCGTAATGGTTCAAAAGAACAGAAATACTCATTTGGACATACAGCAAGAACAAAATCACCAGATCCGAAAGTGCGGGAGAATCTTAGATAAGCGAAGCTTACTTTAGTCTTTGCGAAACCGGTAAAGCTAACAATGTGTGAATGCAAAGCTGATGACACGAACCTTCGCGCAAAATTACCTACATTATTACAGTTGTAAGGTAACATAGTTGTAAGGTAACACAATCCTGCAAATAATTTCACGTACAAGTAGCGTCCGTATAAACGAGAAATTAATGTCAACTAACTTTAATAGGTACGACTTCCTTGTATGTTGTTCTTTTGAGCTACACTTCACTTCCTTTTTTTTAGGTTGCTTATCGTCAGTAAAGTCAGTTATCGTACTCGTTGATGTGACTCCAACTGGAGAAATTTCACAGTTGAATGGACGGGTGTCGTGTGATGACTGCAGACTCTGTAGCGAACCATATCTGGCATCCTTTTGATTCCTTTCTTGCCGATGGTGTTGTTCAATTGGCATAACGACGAGAATCGATAGGTGAATCAAGATTTACGAGGTGCCAGATATAGCTGTAGAACGTAGGATTGTGTGGTTCAAAGTACATATCCGAAACCATAACAGTTGTATGCTTTGCTTTCTTTTTCCACAAGCAGCTGGTAGTTTCGTGAATTAACTTCTTTATACCTTGATGCTCCTCAATAAACGTAAGCTCAGGTCCCATTTTATTCTCTTCAATTCTTCCCTAACGCTCAGTAGCTTCTCTGGCCAACTTCACTTTTAAAAGCGAAGCATTTCTTGGTGAACATTTGCTCCTTTGACAGTATCTATCTATCTGTATATCTAGACCCTGACATATTTGTGCTCTCAAGGGCGTATCGTTAACTTGGTATGTACCAAAATTCGCATACTATGACAAGTGTATATGACAATCATAAATGATATGTCATGATATGAATTTCATGACATGCATGTCACGTAGGCCATGAAACAGCCGCCTGCTTGTTGGTGCTCTCATGGTTGTTTGGTTAACTTGGTACGTACCCGAATGGGCATAGTATGACATGAGTGTATGACGAACATAAGTGATAAGTCATAACATAAATGTCATGACATGCATGTCATGTAGGTCATGACAATGACCCAGCGAAAAAGATTCACACTCGAAAACTACTGAAGTGGGTTCGGACGTGGGTACTAAGTGAAGGAAACACTAAAGGATGCTGCTAGAAGTCACAGTCACAAGACTCAGGAAATATGACAATGACTCCACGAAAAATGATTAACACTCAGAAACCACTGGAATTGGTTGTGACGTGGGGACTAAGGGAAGGAAACACCAAAGGATGCTAGTAAAAGTCATAGTCATGAGTATGACAGCAAAAATGACAGGGACGCAGCGAAAAAAAGATTAACATTCAAAAACCACTGAAATGGCTTCTGACATGGGCACTAGGTGAAGGAAACACTAAAGTATGATCGGAGAAGTTATAGTCATGAGGATGACTCAGAAAAAATGACTATGACTGAGCGCAAAAAAGATTAGCACTCAAAAACCACTGCAATGGGTTCGGACGTGGGCACTAAGTGAACGAAACACTAAATGGTGATGGTAGAACTCGTATTCATGAGCACGACTAAGGATTTCGCCTTAAGGTCTCTTAGGTGTAGTTAAAGGACTCCTGGGGACTCATGGCATGAATATCATGACATGCGTGACATGTTAGTCATGAAAGAGCCACCTACGTCTTGGAGCTCTCATGGTCGTTTCGTTAACATGGTAGGCTCCACGCATACTGCTTCGCATAACATCGATTCCCACAGAGCGTGGGATCTGCCGGCTTTTTTTTTTTTGTTGTTGAAGGATTTGTCACTTCTTGCCTCTTGTTTTTGTTGTCTTTTCTGGCAAGCGTCTCTTCACGCGTATCTATTGAAAGGGATTTGCGGACGATTCTGAGAAATTGGCCAAGGGTAGGCAGATATCCAATGACACAGTTGCACATACGCAGAATGACATTTTTATACGGCCACCGAGTCGACGAAGTGATTGACAACTTGAAAATGCAGCAGCACACAACACTTAGCATCCTCAAGTTGTTCTATACAAGCAAGGAAACCATCGTTTAAAAAAAGGAAATCAACTACGTAACTATGTATTGATAGATGACGACTTTAAAATGTGTTCTTTATTATTTTCCCAGTAAAATCTCAATGCCAGAGCACTCGTTCGTGTAACTTCGGACAGAAAAAGCTATGCACAATGAAGAATGGACAAATAACGTTCCAAAAATGCAGTAAGTACTTGCTGTTCTGAGAAATACGTCTAACAACAATTTTTCATGTAGCTATTCGCAGTCTGTTATTTTTGGAAACTGTTTCATCACAAACGAGCCAAACTACTCATTTGTGTCCTTTAGTCTATGGCCTCAGTCCTTGATAAAATGTTCTAGAAACGAATTGAGATGTTTTAACAGAACCAGTGGAAAAAATGTTTATAGACGGGATGGCATCGATGTATACACACGAGTGAAATGGCTAACCATTTGACTACGTTGCAGTAAACTAAATAAATATCTAATTGATGAGCCTATTGAATAATCACACTGCAGTTCTCGGGAAAAGGTGCAACTCATAAATGCAGCTCAGCAACAATTTCTCACTTTATGTAATTGCACCTTTGCATATTTCAAGGATTTAGGACATCCTCATCCTCACCGTCTATCCACGCATGTCATTGTAATCCCAGGTACTATGACCGTTACCCCCAAGGACAACGTGCTTTACTTCCGAAAGTGCTGAAATTTGTCTACGTACAAAAAACTAAGGGGAGGGTCGATGCAATATGCAATACGTATTTCACCGTCAATAGGTTTTCTTTATTTAGAGATTGAAAATTTTTGAAGTTGTATGTCATTTCTAGTCGTTTATGGAGCCTTAACAGAGACCTTGGTACGTGCCTAGAAGCGAATTTACGGTTTCTTTATCTTATCGTTAAAATAATTTTTACAATTACGCCTGAAATGTAGCACACTTATACTGCTTGAGTTACCTACTCCGAGAGGCAGAGCGTGTTACCCCCAAAAAATGAAAGTAAACATTTTATTTTTGCTAGTTAGCATACAACTAATTACATTGCCCCGCATATTCTTATTTACGAATTCTAGCCGGTGCCTTTTAAAGTTTTATCCATTTGGAACATATTCCGAGCACTGTGCCAGTTTCGAGATATGCTTTCCTAAAGTTTGCAACAAAATGCATTTGTGTTTCAATCACATTTTAGCTACAGTGCATTAAAGGGCGTTTTGCTAAAGAAATAAATGGAACAGTGTGGCAAGTCCAACAGCACTTATCTGAAAACTGATGCTCGTTTCAAAATTTGTTGCAAGTGAATTAGCCCTATGAAATCGCGCGGTTCAATTTGCGTGCCGCAGTTATAATCACTGGAGTAATTAGGTCAAAGGGTAAGTAGTGAAAATGTAGTAATTAGTCAAATATGCGTGTTCATTTCGAGTAAATGTAAGCTACTCATTCGAGTGTTCCAGCTTAATAGACAGATTTGTGCAAAATGGTTATATATATATATATATATATATATATATATATATATATACAAGGTTTTTCAGCGAACACTTTCAACATTTATGTAAGGTTGCCTGTGCCAGATAGCCCAATTCTACACGCAGAATTGCCGCGCGACTGGTCGGTCGAGGCACTTTGCGTGTATATTCGCGGGCGTCTTTCACGCTCGGAAAAACACTTTTTTGTAGCACGTACTGAGCTATAGAAAGCTGTATGGGGAGTTTTTCATGTTGCTCTACAATTTTCTCAAAATATGGCTGGCGGCTACTCCACTACACTGGAAACAATACGTACTAGGTTTGCTTTGCTTCACGCCATTCCTCTTTTTTTTAAATCGTGCGGCGTGATAGCTGGGACACCCTGTATATATATATATATATATATATATATATATATATATATATATATATATATATCAATGAAGCATTGAATCACAGGATCCGAAAGCCAAATAGTGAAAGATAGCAGCAGGTAGGAATAAATAAACGGCTGTAATGACGTTTTCGCTATGGGACCGGCCTTTATCGGAGGCCGTTACACCACCGTTGCATACATAAAACGGTGGCGATTATAAGGCGCAGATGTGTCTTCGAGCATTGGAAAGGAGCCTTCAACATCTGCAACACCGCCGAAATTGGCCACAGCCACGGCCCTTGAAAGGTCCCGAAACTTTGAGCTGATAGAGTCCCACTAGGGAGTATCTGCAGTATTTATTCTGGGACGTGCATAAGTATGGTTTTTATGTGTATAATTCGAGGCGGGAAGGTTGTTTTGAAGCCAGTTCCACGAGCACAGAAGCACAATGCCCCTACCCTTAGTACGCAAACGCATGTCAAAGGCCAGATAAAACACACCTAAGTATTTCAATCGTTCAAGCCAACGCTCAGAGACGCTTGCCGCGTTAGTTGGGTTGTATAACAACAGTTTACTTATAAATAGTAAGCACGGGTACATCCAACGCCTCCTAAAACTTCAAGGCCTGCGCCCAAAATTTGACGTCACTTCCTGCCGGCCATCGCCACCGCGTCCCTGCGCCGCCGTGGAAATAGAGCGGGTAGTGTCAACGGCCGGCGTTGGTAGTGCTTTGTCGGCGGCTGCGATGTAAGCATAGCTGTCGCGGTCAACCCAATCGTTTGCCATCGCGGTTTGTGCGCGTTTTATTCGTGGTATGCTGCAATGTGCTGTGTGTGTGTGTGTGCTGTGCAATAAGTGCTGTGTACCGGGCTGCTCCGGCAACTATACTGCCGAGAAAAAAGTTCAGGTGTTTACGTTTCCAAAGGACGATGACACGTTGAAGAAGTGGTTGCGTGCCATTCCGAGGAAAGATTTCGCGCCAACTTCATATACCAAGGTAAGAATACGTTTCAAGTGCATTGTTCACTTTGCGTTTTTCTCGAAGTGCTGTTTTCGGTTTCCTCAGACTGTCAAACGTCGCGCGTGCGAATGACATACAGTTGTCATCGGTATGTTGGCACAAAGAAAAACTTTTTTTTCTTAACCCTTACGCCCGGTGCATCAGGTCGATTACTTGCTGCTTGGTTGCCGCAGCGTCTGTTCAGTTCTTTGTACATGTGGGTAATGATGTAGGAACACCAGCAACGCACATAACTGTTTACGACACCGTAGGCGTTTAGCACGCGTTCGCACCGAGTGCGCGCGGCGTCGGTGACGGTTGCCGGTGCCTCTGGGGGCGGCTCGGAGGTTTTCGACGAGATCAGAACGGGACACTCATCGAGCAGCGTCGGAAGTTTTTGCCACCTTCTCGCCTCGCAACATTTTTATATAAACAAGCTTCTGCTTGTAGATGGGTGCTTACTCGTACTTAAGCAACTTCAAATTATGGGTTTTTACATGCCAAAACCAGTTCTGATTATGAGGCACGCCGTAGTGGGGGACTCCGGAAATTCGGACCACCTGGGGTTCTTTAACGTGCACCTAAATCTAAGTACACGGGTGTTTTTGCATTTCGCCCCCATCCAAATGTGGCCGCCGTGGCCGGGATTCGATCCCGTGACCTCGTGCTCAGCAGCCCAACACCATAGCCACTGAGCAACCACGGCAGGTGTGCTTAAGCAACTTCTTCACGTGCAACGCATGCACGCTATATCTACAATATTGGTGCCCCGGACGTGATTCAAACAAGCAACCTTCTGATAACTTCCCATAACTGTATTAATCAGTGCATGCTCATGTGTAAGCTGTCAAATGCAAAAGTCTTCATGGAAGACTCAACGCCGAAGACTGCGGAAGCTAGCCCTTGGGAAAAAATTCAGCATGGTAATAAGGCGGTTGAATAGCTTTAAATTTTGCTGTAGATGTATTGCCGGTGCATGCGTATATGTGTGCAAGGGACGGGAAGCGCCGTCGAGGACGGCACAAAGCTAGGTGGGGTGATGATGTTAGGAAATTTGGAAGCGCAAGTGGAATCGACTAGCGCAATACAGGGGAAATCGGAGATCGCAGGAAGGGGCCTTCGTCCTGCAGTGGACATAAATATAGGCTCATGATGATGATAATCTGTGCGCAGATTTATCATTCTTTGCCCTAAACGAATCAGTTTTTTTTGCTTGTTTTGTACCACAAACAATATTTTTGTTAATAAGTGTTAGTGTTTACGTATCTATTACAGAACAGTTAGGAAGGAAATGCAGCAAAACCATAATGTTTGTAGGGCATTTTATTGCTGCGGCAGTCCACGGCTCATGAGTATTTTTTTCTTATACTGGCTGCTTAGTCATTCAAATCCATATCTTGTATTATGCAGGTCTGTGCCGTTCACTTCGACCCATCATGCTTGGAGCGAACGACATCGTATACCGACTGGAAGACGGGAAAAGTGGTAGAAGTGCCATTGCCTGTGCCACGTCTGCGCCCTGGGTCTATGCCTAGCATGTTCCCCGGGTGTCCTCATACCTCTCGAAGGAAAAACAGAGCTCGGGAGAAGCGTAAGACATCAAGCGATCCCGACAGGATGTCTCAGAACTAGCTCGTGCTATCCAAGGATCTGTTGCATCGTATGAAGCGGAGGAAGAAAGGCAACGCTTTTCAACACACCAAGAAATGAAAGCATGCCTTCAAGCAGCATCAGTGCCAGATGTGTGGACCTTCGTACATACAGAGAGGATCACAATGTTCCTGTACATTTTAAACGAAAGTGAACCGCGTTTGAAGGCCTCCCTAACACTGTTTGACAGCCTCAAACTTAGTGCCTGCTATCAAGGAGTTCCAGTCAAAATGCTGAGAGAAGGTGTTGTTCCAGACACAATAAACGATGCAAGATCCTTGTTTAAAGTTTTAGACAATCTGTTTATGTTGTCATCTGAGAAGAAAACTGCCACTTGGTGGATGCAATCAGTGTTCTCCTTGACAAGCTTGAAGGCAGCATTCATGCGGAAAAGAAGGAGGCTGAAGTTTTTGAAGGAACAGCTGCTAGCACTTGCTAATGGGCGTTTCCAGTACAGTTCTCAGCCAATGGTACTCTCATGTATTGTGTACACCATATCAGCACATGCGTATAAGTTCTTAAGAAAAGTAAGAGGACTGACTTTGCCTCACCCGAGCACAATACGAAATGTGTGCTCATCTCACCATCTAGCCACACAGGCAGCGTATTCAGGGAGCAGTTTTCTACAATATGTCTCACACAGATTTAAGCAGCTGCAGCTTCATGAGACTTGTGTTACGTTGATGTTAGATGAGATTCACATCAAGCCTTTCCTTGACTATAAAGGCGGGAGCATATAATGTGCTGCTCCTAATTCCAGTGACGCAGCAACCTCAGCTCACGTTTTTATGATTCAAAGCCTGCTGACATCATTTCGTGAGGTGGCCTATATTCTTCCAGTGAAAACATTGACTGGTGATGATCTCCATCACCTGAAGAAGGTTATTTGGCGTCTGGAAGAAATTGGGTTTAAGGGTGTGGCAGTTGGCTGCGACAATAATTCGTTGAACAGAAAAGCAATGATGATGTTTAGTGAACCACGCAAACTTCGAATTCTGTATCCCCACCCTGTGGACCCATCCCGGCCGCTCTTTTATGTTGCTGGCGCAGTGCACTTACTGAAATGTATAAGGAATAACTAGATTAACCAAAAATGCAGGTACGAACTTCTTCTACCCACACTTTGACCTCTCTAACAACAGCGTACACCCAGACAGCATTAGGAGTGCCTCTTTGAAGGATTTTCGAGAGGTATACAGACTAGAATCATCCCAGCTTTTGAAGTGTGGGTATGGGTTAGCGTCCAAGGCACTAAATCACAGCAGCTTGGAGCGTCAGAATGTTAAACTTGCATTGCAGGTATCTGGCCCACATGTTGCTGAAGCCCTTGTAGCCCACCGTGAGACAACTTCCCTCTGTCATGCGGAAGAAACATCAGACTTTCTTAAAATCATCATACGCTGGGGGAGCATCGTAAATGTGAAGACACCGGACAAGGGCGTACACCATCGTAATGTCTTTGAGGAGCCAATATCGTGCTTGACAGATGACCCTAAGTGTGCGTTCCTAGATTACTTCATCACGTGGCTCGATCTATGGGAGTTCTACAGACATGATACTGGTGGCCTCACTAAAAAGACTCAATGCGCTGAGGTGGCCTGCACACTCTCTTTTGGAGCTTTCAAAGTACTGCATCAGAGAACTATAGGCCACAAGTATTTACTGCTTGGAAACATACAGACTACCTAGAAAGCCGCTTTGGCCAGTACCGTCAGATGGCAGGAAGAAACTGCCACATATCGATTAGGCAAATTTACGAGACAGAGCGGAGCATTCATTTACAGAACACACTGGCATTATTGAGTTCGGAGGACCTGAAAGGCATCGAAGCATATGTCAGTGGCACTTACAACTTTTGCATCACTGTCAGAGATGCCGACCTTGCAGCACTACATGCACATATGCCTGTCATAGCATACGTTGGTGGTTATTGCGCCCATGCAGCAATGAAAGTGCTTAAATGTGAAAGCTGCCAAGAAAGCCTAGTTGTCAATAAAGAGGTGGCTGAGCTGGAAGGCGACCCACATTACTTAATTACTCAATTGAACAGAGGTGGCTTGAAACTGCCGTCCCCGTTTGTTGTTACCGTGGTAATGCATACTGAAGTTGTCATCGAAAAGCTCACAGAGGAAAACCACTTTTCTGAATTTTTACAGGCACAGAACCAAAAGAAACTTGTTAGGCAGCTCACTTTACTGTCCCTGCCCCAGTTTCAAGAACTGACGGAATTTGTAAATGGCCACACATGGGAGCTCCTAGTTACACTAATTGAAAACTGTGCCACGGATGTGTTACGAAATAATTTATGTAAGCTTAGAAATGATATTCAGCGTGCTGCTAAACAGGAATGCGCGAAGAAAAGGAAGGCACGTATCTTTGTGGACAAACAATCTTAAATGCTTTTTAACATCCGGTTTGACATCAATTTTCTGCTGTATGTTGAGTCGAAGTGTTATCGTAATGACTAAGATGAACTGTAACTAAACATTGAAGGTAAACATCACCAACCTGCTGTGTATAAAGTTGCAATGGCTGTAAGAGAGACTAACTCTAAATAAACATTTGTGTGGTCCCCTTGTTGTCTACGTTCGGTTGTTTGATGGAAGGTAGGGTGCCGTTTCGAATATTTGTAAATGTGGTGCAGCCTTGACTACCTGCGGCACATATTGTCGGCATAATAAGGAAAATAAAGTAATAATGGTGCTGTAGTGATTCCAAATTATCTGGTTAACGGCTGCAGTTCACAATTAACCATTATATTAGCCCTGTTGCATAGCCAGCACTAATTCATGGAATCAAATATAAGGCGAGGATCGCCCTTCTACCCATAAGTATAGAGCCCTTCTAGCCCTTCTAGCCCTAGAGCCCTTCTAGCCCTAGAGCCCTTCTACCCATATATATAGGATCGCCCTATTGGTGGGTCACATTCCACAACGAAAAACAATACACAAGGGTGTGAACGCGCCCGAAAATGATGCACTGAGTTCACATGACGCAGAAATAGGCCGGATGCCAAATCGCTTTGCTTGCTGGTTGTGCGATGTTCGTTGCTGAAACCACAAACCAACTGACATCCACAAATGCAAGGCGCTTTCACTCGTCGTTGACAAAGCCCATGTGATCATGCCTGACCACAAAAACGCAATTAACATGACACAAGCTCATTAACAAGCTCAGCGCAACATACACACGGCGCCACGGCCGAATATACAGCCGCACGCGCGCCGGAGAGCCATCTGCCTCCGCGTCGTGACGCTGCCGGCGTCGTGGCACGTGACGCGCAGGCCTGGAAGTTTTAGGAGGCGTTAGTACAGCTCGCTAAATATAAAGATGGAAGTTACGAGACGCGTTTGTCACCGAAATTTACTCTATTTCAAAACATTTAAAACTGGTGATTATTTTTAAAGCAAGTCAGTGTAGAGCACTCGCGCTCAGTATGTTCTCTAATCTCGATGAACACTGATTAGAGTTCTGTTATCAAGCTTAAAGGTCATTCATTCTATTCACAGTTAGGACATTGGGACCAACGTGAGCTTGTTAGTTCACGAGTCAAAATTCCTCAAGTCCAAAATTCGCACGGATTTTGTTTGGCCAACAGTGCTGTCACATTTTTACTTATTTTCAATATCAACCTCCAAGTGTCTGTACCAAATGAAGTGTTTCCGCGGGTCAGTATTGTGTTTCCAGGCATTGCCACTGGCATTAAGCACGTGCGCATCCGGTTGGCAGACGAGACGAGGCACATAGACAGGCGGAATATGCTGTCCTTATTCTCCGGTCCAGAATGTGGTTAAGTAAACCACAGTGATCCAAGGGTATCTCCCGATCCGTTGCGAAAGCAATGCAAGCATTTGTTCGTGATGCATATTCCGGGTGCCTGGGCATTAAGCCAATAAGCAGGAGTCCGTTTTGTGGTGCACAAAATAAAACATAAATGTGTCAGAAACGTTTTGCCTGTAATGTTTCCTGTATGTTTTACCTGTATGTTTTGCCTGCAATGTGCTTTCATATTTTTTGTATTCTATTAATTTAGTAACGCACCAAACTAACTGCGAGGAAGCCGCGACAAGTTATTGCTCACCTCCTGAAGTCCCCATCTGCAAAGACGATATAACGGAGTGCCTATGCAGCTGCGGTAAGTAGAAATGCATTATTAGCAAACTGAAAATCACATATGCAACGTTTGCGCACAACTTAATCGGAAACACAGCATCTTTTTTACAGTTGACAGCTATTTTTATATTCTCAAGTTTGCCCATAAAAAAGCAAGGTCTGATATGTAGAATCTGATGCATTCTTCCATGGAAAATAGTTGTCCCCTTGCAAAATACATGCACATAATATTATATAGGCGAATGACACAGTTCATTATTACAATTGTTTGCAAAAACTTTAACAAGCCCTCACTTGTGCAACAACTGCTGCCATCTCCTACGTACTTAGAAACTTTATGAGGAACAGCCTAAATATATTATTTTTTTCTTATTTACAGCCAAGCCCGGAATTCGCGTTCATGAAAACAATTGTACTCTCATTTGTATGAGGTATGAGGAGGTTATTTAGGCTTGTCCATCTAGCGCACCCTCGCAAGGGTAAATGAAGTTCCTATGATTGGGAAATGGGTTCGAGAAACCCCTCGACAATGATGTTATCTGACCACAGCAGGGCTTTGCCAAGCACGCCATTAAGAATGACACCAACTATCCAACTGTACAAGCTTTGCACATGACGCGAACACTTACCACCCATTGTTGACTTATCCGGGCACCCTATATTACCGGGAGTCCTCTTTCAGAAGATCTGGCTTTCACAGTAGCCGGCATGCTTATTCAGCAACCAGACTCTAGCTTATTGTTTTTACAAAGACTTACTCGACTTCTTCTTTGATGTTGGGTTGGACTCATGTATAGGTTTTCTTAATAAAGCCTAAAAATAGTCATTCTAACAAAAAAGGGGGTTTTGGAACCACATTAACAAACGCAGCGACAGCACCAGGGTCGCACCAAGGCGGCTGAGCTGGTTGGTAGCCACGTGATAGCTTTGGGAATTTATGGAATGTAGATACTATTCCTTGCAATCACACCCAGGGTAGAAAAGTAGCCATCTTGGCAATCTAAGAGGAGTACGAGTTAGAAATTGTGGTCTTTGTGGTCAGAGACTCTCAGGTTCATGGTTTGACGTCCTAGTAGCCAGGTTCCGCGCTAGATCATTCGCAAAACCTTCCTGTCACAATAGACTACGATGCACAGTGGATTCCATTCTGTGTTCGAGTCCAAATTTTCGCCAACTGCCAGTTGCCTGGCCACATGTATCATAGGCGAAAAGAGGAACACTGGCCACCGAACTCCTTGGTTGAAGGAAGTTGCTAGTGACGATCAGTGGGTGGGTCTCAACGCTTTCTGCATAGTGTGACGGGAATTCAGGATGACATGACACCGTTGACAGACATACTTTTGCGAAATCAAAAGAGCAGTCTAAGAATTTTGCATGGTTGTTGTGAATGAAGTAGCGAAAATAATCTCAGGGTCGAAGCTTCCTAAAGGTCACATTAATTTCTTCGCCCCATGTCTTCAAAAGAGTAAGAAAGCAGGATAGCGGGCTGGCGACTGGGCGGCTTTTTCATTGAGCATACTAGGCGCAGTTTTGTTTTCACTCCTGACACATTTTGTTTCTACTAAAGGAACAAAGGAAGTGCAAGCTTGGACAGGTAGCTGGACTTACCAAGGAACAGAGATGTGCAGCAGCACAAGAGCGCAACACTCACAGCCCGAAAGTATTCCCAAACATAAGATCATAATAATATGAAATGGCAGCCTCATAATCTAGTCAAAATTATACATGGAGAAAGAGATGCGACCTTCATACGCAAAGAATTACAGAATAATTGACACCAAGCGGTGAACTTATCCGTCACAGCTTCCTTCGGCTCAGAAACTTCAAGAAAAGTTGGGGTTGATTACGCTGACTGTGGCACCTGTCCTGACAATGCCCTTCAAGGTGTATTTGAGCTCATATATGATAACTAACTCGTGGGGAGTATAAGGATTCAAGAGCCTGTGCAAGTCTCCATCGTCGTGGCTTTTTTTTAACGAGCAGCAAAGAAAGGCGCTGCAGATCACGTAGCCACCTGTGCCGGAGAGTCGCACAAGATGCTCTGATATAGGTAGAATGCTGTCGAAATGTTACAGGGGAGCACAAAGGATGCAGCCCGAGATGACGATTAAGGCGCACCCCGCTGTTAAACCGCCGGCTTTAGCCGCTTCTTGATGTAAGGCTATAGTAAGGGCAGCAGACAGGCTCTTTGGTGGCTCAGGCACACGTATCTACGCGTAACTCCGTTCTGCAAAGGATCCCATCGAAACCAGGCGACACGAAAGCTATCATTATTTTTATGTGCACAATGCACAACACTTTGCGCACAGTTAGGCAAAAGTCCCAAGCCAGCACTTGGCGAACGTTTTGTGCTTGATGATGGTTGTGGCGATGATGTGGAGGAGAGGTTTTTTCCTATTGGCACTGATTAAAAAGGCTAGTGACAAATACTGTGATCTAAGTGTTATTCTTTACATGGTCAATCTTCTCTATGGATGATCTTTTAGCCAGTAAATCCTCTATCTCAATATTGTACAGTGGCGTATGCATATACGGAATACTTCTTTATAAATCTCTTACCCGCTTTTCTCCACGAATACTCAACGTCTTCTTCCTCTTTTCGACTGCAGTTCAGTTATGGCTTCTATGAACTTGAAATCACAGTGCATTTAGAAGTGGATGTTTTTATGGGTCTTCGCTGATGAACAAATTGACATCGGGCCGTCCAGCGAGCCATGGATGCCGTGCGGGAGCAACAGCTCCCAGTGGCCATCTAGGCGGCCCCAGGCCCGGGCCTCCCAATCGCCGGATTTAAAATAAAGTTATGTCACTCACTCACTCAATTCCAATTGGCTGAGTCATCTCCGAACTCTTCCTGCGGCAGGCACATGCCATATTCTGCTCCGAATATTTGTGCTGATATACCCTTGCCCTCAGACTAGCAGCTTTTGCCTCTAATTGCAAGGCATTGTCCTTTCTGGTTTTGTGCAAGTTTTCTCTACCGATTTCTATCTTCCCGTATTTTACAGGGCTCATTCCAATAGCCGTTTCATTTCCCGATGATGCCGCCGCAGGCGTTGGGCTGTAACCGCTATCGCCGTAAATGTGAAAAGAAGTACCCGCGCTCCGCCGGGATCGAACCCAGGCCCGCTGCGTGGGAGTCGGATACTTTACCACTGAACCACGCAAGCGCTTGCTATCAGGCTGCAGAAATATACCCTTTAAACGCGCCCTATAAGCAGGCGCGCAGGCGCAGACGACCCGAGCCCCCGCCAGTATGGTGGCGCCATCTAGTTAAAGTGCCTGCAGCCGCCGCGCACGCAGGCGCAGACAAGATGCGATTGAGAGAAGGCAAGCAATCAACGCTATCCCGGTGTTAGATGTGCGCCACGTATTCTGAGGACCTCTTCGGTACACGTTATGGCGCCTCCTCACAAGGTACTAACGGCTGCTGAAGAAGCGAATCGTAAAGCTACGTGCGTGGCTACAACCAGGCATCATCTGGCTCAGCACACTGCTGTGCAGAGAGCATTACAAGCCGCAGCTCACCGTCGACGCCGGGCAGGCAGTTCAGATCGTTCTCGTTAAAATTGAGGCGAAGAGACATTGCTGCGAAGAACCTGCTGTGAGTGGTGCCGAAATTGGAGCTACTCTTGCACCGCTCAAACAGCTTACGTTGTGACTGTGCTGCGTGTGCTGCGCAGGCCTGTGTTTTTTAGGTCTCAGTGATCTTTTTTTTGCATTCTTTCGATCCAATTTACCGCCTCTGTTTACCTAATTTTATTCTTGACGCGTCCGAGTCGTCTAATCATACATCCAATTACCCTGTACTTGGTTGCTAGCTTACTTGACCTTTTTCCCTCACGTGTCAAGGCTATTGAGGGGCAGCTATTTGTGCACTTAAGCGGCCCTTGTATTTTCATGTACATTCCTGAGTATTTTTTCACAACTAAATTTGTCTTGCACCTCTCCAACTTCCAAACAGACCCTAGCCATGTCACCCTGAAAGCTTCATTTGTCGTTTTACCATAGGGCCCCAACAATGCCAATAGGTTCAGCGACCTTTGGGCAACTTCCAACGCTTCGAATATCTGACTTGAAGCCCAAAATTACACTTCCGAATATTTACATGAGAATTATAACTCCTTTTTAAATTCTCAGATGATCTCATATTTATTGTAGCTCCCAAGAGCACTCTTTTGTTACTAGCAGATTTCGCTCTTCTTCTTCCTCTGATTATCTAAGTGGATATTTTAGTAGGTCTTCCTTCGTTTACAAAAAACATCCAGGCAATATGGCATGGTATCAATTCAACAGCGCGTTGGATTGATACATCTTGTTTAAAGATTTAAACTACGAATTTGTATGTGTTAAAATTCATGACTCCTCGTGTTGTTTCACAAGTATTCCCAACTCCTTGTAAAGCCGCTGCAATGTTTGTCGTCCCCATACACAATCCCAGAGACCTGCTGTATAACTATTTTACCATTAAGGATGCATTATTATTCAAAAGCAACTTTACTGTTTCGCAGTGAGGGATTTCTTGCTCAAGGACTTGATGAATTTCCATTATTTCGTTGCATTTACGGCTTTTCTATGCAAGTTACACTCAGAAGTCACTATAAATTTTTTTAGCAGCTGCACAAAATCCCCATCTATACCCACTTGCTCGAGGATATCTCGCAGCAATTTAGTGTGTACGTGGTCGAAAGCTCTCCTAATACCTAGAAATGTTTTCTTATTTATTTAAAAATACCTTACAGGCCCCTACAGGCATTGTGGCAGAATGCATCTTATAGATGTATTCTTAGCCACGGAAATATGAATGAACAGTGTTAGCACAAATATATTATCGTCTAACTGTCTGCATGGTGCGAACCGATTATTTAAATTCTCCAATGTATGATGCTTCTGCACCTACTTCCACATTATTTATTTATTGGATTCAGTGTAATTCTCTCACAAATGCTACTGCTACTAGTGCTTTAGTGCAACTAAAACTATCACAATAATGGGCTGCGGTATCCCAGCGACGTGCCGTGGACATAAAGCAAATTCCCAGTGGTGAAAGCGTGGTCCAGCACTGACACCAGCTGATTGACGGATGACCGCATTTCAAGGGAAAGGCACTTTAGGCAGTGACACACAGGCTACCCACGAGCGAATAGGGCGAAACAATTGAGTTCTATTCGTTCAAAACAGCTGCAGCCTTAATTGAGCAAAGAAGGCACCCAGAGGTATGGAACCATCGCAGACCAATAGATGCAAAGGCATTGGCATTCTCACTAGTTCATCTTTTATCTCTTGAGCGTTGCTGTGTGTGCAAAGGACTTCTAGATGGCGCGCCCTTCGAAGCACTGTGGGAAGGAGACACGGACACTCACCGATGCCTCTAAATGAAGTGTTACGGCAACAGACGAAGTCAGCACTCAGACTTTAGTGAGCTATTTATTTCTTCCGAGCACATCATCGCTTCCATTTCTATATCTCCGACTAGTCCGTCTGGCACCTTCTTCGTCCGTGTTACAATATCTAAATGAAAAAGTGGGCAGCTTGCACTAGTGGGGCAAGGCTGGAGTAAACAGCGCAGCTGGTGATCGACCTCTCTTCTTAAAGGTTTTACCAAGTATGCCTTGGCGTGTTTAGCAGCAGCTGCTTCTGCGCGATACTCCGGATTAGTACTAAATCGCCGCATTCTTTCTCGGCTGGCGGCACGACGAGCTTCCAGCTGAGCCGCTTCTTCTTCGGGAGTCTTGTACTTCTTCGCCCGTCCCATGTTACATTTGCTCATTGCGACGTGTAGGAGAGTGGGGTGTCTCGCCGTCGCGGCGACATGATCTTGAGAATCACGGAGAGGTCATGGCCAATCTTCACAAAGTGTTTTCATGACTAATCAAAGCAAGAAATGCGGCGCGAAGCAATGACATTTCTGGGGGGATCTGGGTAAGTGATTGTTAGGCGACCACATTGACGGAGCGGGTCTGCTGGAACGCGGTGTCGGCATGGGAACGCGGTGTCGGTGTTACAAGCTGCGCTTTGCAACGGGCAGTGAAGTCATCACTTGCGCGGCGGCGGATGAGCGTTGCCGGAGCTACGAGAAGAGAGGTGCAGCTTCGACTCGGCGCCGTCACTTGGCTAAGGCTTCCTCGGCTCTCTGTTCCGGATCAGCTCGACGTCGGCGATTGTATTCTTGTTTGGCCAAGCGGCGTGATTCCCGGAAAACGGCCTCTTCCTCTGTAGTGCGGTTCTTCCTCGGTCTGCCCTTGGCTGCTACTACCGCCCGCACACTCGCAACACCACCTTCATACCTACTACACAGAACGTTTATGGCAAGCGGAGCAGATGCGCAGCGCGCAATATCTAAGCGTGGGGTCTTGCGAAGCTATCGCACAGCTGGTATGGGGTTACCATAGGCAACGCAGTGACATGATAGCTCGGCGAGGTTTTGCGGCTCACGGCACAACTAACTTGTGGCCGGCATAAACAGCTGCGCTGTATATATATATATATATATATATATATATATATATATATATATATATATATATATATATATATATATATATATATATATATATATTATATATACGCCCTCAATACGTATGAAGAAACCGTTAGGAAATGGACTCAACACGACAAAGCCGCCTAAATCAATCGCGAGCGATAATCGCACGTACGCAGGTTTAGGTGTCAGTTCGCGCCTATTTTTTTTTTAAAGCAACTATTTTTGTGACTGTTGAAAGAAAGAACGGAATGACAATTTTGCTTGCCACACCAGCGTCGGCTGACATCTGAACAATTGCTTGAACATTGTTCTGTTTTGTGACTTTGTTGCAACGCTGTTTTTTGTTTTGTTGTTTGTTTGTTTTTAGACAGTGAGGTGTGAGCTCACCGGACGCTTACATCGTCACGCGCGTGTAGCTAGTGAATTACAAATAATTTTCTATCAAGTATAATCATCATCCGGCAGCTCAGCAAGCTTAAGGAACAATTACGAGTTCACAGTGCCGAAACGTTACAGGAACTGTTGGCTAGCTTTTGGTGTCTGGAGAACAACAACGTTAGCTTAACCAAGAATAACGATTACTCAGTGTAGCCATCAACAGTTTTCTTTAATGAATTGCCATCTGTGCTTGAAAAAGTGGAAATGGTAATAAATCTGAGCATAGTAAATTGACTTATCAAGTTGCGTGGCCTGTAACGACGTCAAGAATAAAATATATTGCATAAGTAATTACAACTATAACTGAGAAATGAAGTTATACGAATGCAGTACGGCTTCACAAGACAACTAGCATTTGAAG
>NC_051160.1:51638850-51676698 GCF_013339745.2 Dermacentor silvarum
AGCACAACATTAAAACCACTGCCGCGCATTATAATTTGCATATTCTTAAAATATGGGTGACGGTGACAAGAACTTTATTTGGTCCTGAGAAACTGTGGCCCGGGAGAGCCCCTCAGGTCTAGTCGGTGGCTCCATCCACAATGGCGCCGGGAGGCGAAGTCCCGTTGAGACGTCGGGAGTAGAGCACTGCGCGGGCCCGGGCCGGCCAGAAAGCCCGGGCCGGGCCGTCCGAAGCGTTTGTTGGCGGGCTCGGGCCGGGCCCGGGCCGGGCTCGGGCTTGAGGCCGCGGGCCCGTGCTCGGGCTTGAAGCCACGGGCCAGGGCCACACTCGGGCCCGCTCATTGAAGGGCCTAAGTAGGCCTTCGAGCACACGCGACCGTTAGGCATTGCATAGTTCAATGCATTCTGTGCCAAGCGGAAGTGACACGTGCAAGATGACTGTCATCATCATGATCAGCCTATATTTATGTCCACTGCGATCTCCAATTAACCCTGTCTTGCGCTAGCTGATTCCAATTTGCGCCTGCGAATTTCCTAACTTCATCATCCCACCTAGTTTTCTGCCGTCCTGGACTGCGCTTCCCTTCTCTTGGTATCCATTCTGTAGCTCTAATGGTCCATCGGTTATCAATGCTACGCATTACATGGCCTGCCCAGCTCCATTTTTTCCGCTTAATATCAACTAGAATATCGGTTATCCCCGTTTGTTCTCAGATCCACACCACTTTCTTGACTGTATATCTTATCAGATGACTCTATCTTATCAAAGAAAATAGTAAAACAGATGAATTTGTCATTTTTAACAGCGGAGCTGTTTCAGCTGGGCCTAATGTGTCCGCTGAATACAAAAATGTTGGCCGATCCTGGAAGCAGTGCAGAAAGGGTCCAAGCGCAATGGCACATACACCTGTGAACTATCGAAGCTGAGCGTGGATAATTCTAGCTAAGAATGGTGGGGACTAACTGCCTATCGATAGGCAATTGATAGCCAATCAATAGCTAGTCGATAATCGATCAATAATAAATAAATTCCCGAAAATGCTGGGGATGACTTGGTAGTGCTTATAGCCGAAAAGCCAGGACTAGCTAGGTGCCCATAATCTCTGCTGTCTCTTTAGCATGGCGCCGCCAGTGCAAGCTACGCAAATTTTTTTTCCCGCAAACTCGAACATTGTTTCCGCGTAAGGAAAAATAAATTGTACAAAGAACCACTCCTCAAACCATTTCCATGTTACCGCTTTTGCGATCGCACTATTACCAGTGTCTATGCTATGGCATTATTTTAGCGCTAAGGCCAGTTACTTTTGTGCTTCAATGCATAAAACAGCGTTTTCCTCAAAAAGTTAACTGGAACGCCCATGCATTTCGTCGGACACTTTGAAAATTATTATCTCGAAACTGGTTCAGTCCTGAGAATTCGTTCCAAGTGGATACGCCTTGCGAACTCGGCGGCTAGAATTCGTAGGTTGAAAGATGCGCCGTAAATAATTATTTAAAAATGTAATTTGCGTTATTATGTTAGATATTCAATTAGGCGTTTTGACCATCAATTAGGCCATCCATGTCAGAATTAGCTTGGAACTACATAAAACAATTAGCCTCCTTAGAGCGTCGTCGCATTAATGCGAACACAAGAAATCCTGAGAAATGGTCAATTCCATACTTCAGAACTCTCTATAAGCATCAGTCGTTAATACATTACCTACCATTCACTTTGAACAAATACAAAAATGGCGGTAATTTCAGTAAGAGAGAACTCAGCTGACACTTTGGTCGCTTGTAATGTATCTGATGTGATTATTATTCAGCCTTTAAGTGTATGGTTCTGAGTAGATAATGTAAATCCTGTTTTGTTTTCTGAGCAAATGTTGATCTTGTAAAGTTCAGTCTCATGCTAAGTTGTATAGCTGGTGTTGCGTTGTTTTGTATAGCAAGTATTGTTATTGTAGTGTTGTTTAAGATGCATTCTGTTAAAACTTTTTCTAACTCTGTTAACTCGCCGTGACGCAAATATTCTTTGTCTTTCCGTTCATAGCTATTTCGTCTATGAGGAATTCCAGCGGTAGCTGGAAATATGTGAATTATTGTGCATGTGTGCACACTGTTTGCTGTACTATTGCCTTGCCTGGTCTTTTGGGTCACGTCAAGCTACATATGTAGCTTTTAGTCCAAAATGACCGTCCAGCATGTAAACTGGACAATAAATTGATTTCATTTGATTGATTTCGTCGGACACTTTGAAAATTATTATCTCGAAACTGGTTTAGTCCTGAAAATTCGTTCCAAGTGGATACGCCTTGCGAACTCGGCGGCTATAATTCGTAGATTGAAAGATATGCCATAACATCATTAATTAAAAGTTGATTAGCGGTATTATGTTAATGCTTCAATTAAGCCTTTTGATTTCTCGTAGACGTAATGGTCACCTCATCTAGTAGTTCAGATTAAGAATTATAATTGTGCTATCTGCCACAGGCAATCTTTAAAAATGTGGTTCAGCTAAAATTAAACACGCTGTATATTTGCTTGCTAAATGACATCATCGAACCATATCGTACAAATCAAGGTAAGTGCATGCGCACCACCAGAAAAAATAGTAGCACAGGCAATGGGCCGGATTACTGATGTTCCCGTGGGAGAAACAAAATTTTCGGCCTTTTATTGCGTATATACTGCAGCTGATTAAACCTCGAGAAGGTGAGGCTGACAGATACGGTATAATCTGTAAGTAAAAAAAGGAATTTTTTTTACAGGCCGGGCCTGGTCATACACACGCGGGCCCTAGCTAAGCTTAGTAATGAACGCCCGGGCGCGGGCCGGGCCCGGGCTCTGTAAAACGGGCCTGGGTCGGGCCCGGGCTTGGAACCACGGGCCCGGGCCGGGCCCGGCCTGGTCTCGGTCATGTACGCCCTGGCCCGGGCCGGTCTCGGGCCGAAAAATCAGGCCCGTGCAGTGCTCTAGTCGGGAGCCCTCTGGACTGCCTCGTTATTTTTATTTTCGGTGGTGAAAGTACGATTTCTTTCAACAGCCATGGTTGATGGGCGAACACGCTGCTAGCGCTGAAGCGCGTTCGTCTAGAACTTACGTCAGGCGCCTGACAAGACGAAAGCTCCTGACCGCAGTGCCGAGAGCTATGGTTTGTTTGACTCATTTTATATATAGCGACGAGAACGAAATCACTCCGAGCACGACACGCGTGATACCGCGTGGCATGCATCAGTCAGCACATGCATTGCTCATACATTCTATTTTCCTGTGATGCTGCGCCGACGAAACTGGATGGGCGGAAAAACATTCGGACGAAGATGCTCGAGGTCAGTTGGGTGATGCAACGAAATAAAAGTCCTAATAAATTTCATATACGCGAAGAAATGACAACTCCATTTAACTTTAGCATTATCAATAAATACCTCTTTTCTGTAGGCCGCAATAAAGGGGGCGTTACCAACGTTATTACTTGCAATGCATTGGAGCCCTTGAAGTCTGCAGAAAAACAGGCTCGTAAGATTCACCTTTTACAATCCGTCTAAATTTTGTGGCGCGGTTGGTTTCAGCCTTTCTTAACCTGTCCGGTCAAAACTAGCGAGTTACGACCGCCAGATAATTGTTTACTATAGCTGCTCTTTATTGTGGCTGCGCTCCCCGACGGGCATGGCGTCCGCCGATGCGACTAGTATTCTGCACCCAAAGCTTTCGTTGATCTAAAAAGAAAGCATGTTCTGTGCAGGCGTGCGATTTTGACACACGTATGGCCGACCTTTTGCTGCATCGCTTTCCGTGCTGAAAGCCCGAAACGCCAATTGAGTTGAATTGCGGGGCATATGAAGATACAGCTGTCATAGCTGGTCACCAAACTAAATCACGCACCTTTGAGAACAAAATGACGCATCTCATTCTTTTAAACTGATTTGCCGCCATTTTATTTTTTCTTCTGCCGGAACTGTTTCTCGTCACACAGGTGGGTAGGTCTCTATGAACCACCGATGAACCACCATGATTTGAACGTACGGGCTTCTAGGGAAGCTTCGCTACTAGGTACATGGTGTTACAGCGAACACTTTCAAAAACATTTTTTAAAGGTTGTCTGTGGCAGAGAGCCCAATTCTAGTTCTAGATCTGGTCTACTGAAAGAGGCGGACGTTACTTGCACAAACAATTGAAATTCATATTCTACTAATTAGCAAAATGACCAATTATTTTTAACAGCAACTTTCTTAAGAAAACGTCGTTTTATGCAGACGGGCTCATTTCCGTCTCGATCCAGGCTGAGCCACTACGGTCCGGGTGCATATCCCCGCTACCGCGACTGCTGCCAGTAACAGTCCATCTTGAACCAATTGCTGTGGCAATGTTCTGCATTGCACCACAAGCCTTTCAACAGGCATGAGGACTGCGAAGAAACCGTCAAGAGCGACGACCTTCAAGTCCAGCTTCGGGCTCTCCAAAGGGCCTGCGACAGGGCTGAAAATCGCGGTCTTCCGCCCACGGTGCAGGTGCAGTCCGCGACTTCGGCAAAGTAGTCCCTTAGGACAAAGTTTCCTGTCTGTCTGTCTGTCTGTCTGTATGGTGTGATGCTGATAATTCTTTCAAAGTTGATCCGCCTCCCGCATTATACGGCTAGATTTTGTGAATTGCAGTATGGGCCATAAGGTGGTTAGTTAAAAACATAATTCGAGAATTTGTGTTATTCAATTTTATGTTTCAATTTGTGGTTCTCTCTGCCACAGGCAACCTTTACAATTTTTTGAAAGTGTTCGCTGAAACACCCGGCATATTTACGTTGTTTCCCTTCTCTTCCCCTGCACTTCATATGCCACCACGCCGCCCGAAGCCGGAGGTTCGAAATGCCCTCGCAATTCAAGGCGTACTATAGCAACCCAGTCGTTGATCGTCGCGCCCCTCCCAGTCCACTAAAGATGTGGTAGAGCATGCGCGCCGGTTTGGAGCATGTATTTGACATAGCGATGTAGTTCATGTCGATTCAAGCAAATCTATAGCGTCCGAGCACTACTATCTCATGGTGGTTTGCTGGTCATTAAAAGAAGGTATCTGTTTCACCCAAGCATCCCAACCAATTGACATTCCTTGGCTCTGCAGAAAATCGCCTTTCGCTTAAAATTCTAAACCAGCAATTTTCTTTTCGCCTGTGTCTATTGCAATTTCGTGCATATTTCAATTGGCGTTCACCTTTCATTTTTGGGATTTATCTTAGTTCTGATATATCTGTACTGCACAGAAATTCACTAGTGCCATGTATCTTACTTTTTTTCTGCACTAAGTGCCATTTTATAACAAATATTGCTTATCCCTTCAAAAGCCACTAGCGCCAACTATAGTTATTTTTAACAAGTTAAATATTATCTTTTATGAAACGCTAGACACTTGTGTTTCAGGCTTTGTTCTACCTCTCAAACATTAATATAGGGCCCTACAAAAGTAAATAACTGTGCTTCCAACTTTTTAAATGTGCCTGGCAAAGGTTTTGATTACTCAAATATTCAATGAAACACAATGCATCGATAACGAACAATCGATAGAAGGCTATGGTGATGAATGATTAATGGTTAATTGAATAAAACATAATCGACCATCTCTATGTAAAATGTTTGCTTCCTGTCAAAAAATACATTGGTGTGTAAATTAATCAATTCTATGAACCAAATTTTATTTTATTTGCTACTATATGGCTAGCTTCAACACTTAAGTAATGCTACCAACACCGTGACAACGCGGTGGCAGCGTTTCGAGTGTATGCCACTTGGATTTGGGGAAGCTAACTGATAATACTTTTCTGCTTCCTACGATAATTCTGATAATACTTTTCTACGTTCCCAGCCCCAGCTCAGACTAAAACGCTGGGGAGAATCTCTCTGGCGGGCCATATGGACCACGGCGGTCGCATAATGGTCGAGCGTTTGCCTCTTATGCTGGAGGTTGTTGGATTGAATCCCATTGCCGCTACGAACCCACCCGTTATTTTATTGGGTTGAGATGTCCCCCGGCCTGGCACCCGGTTGTCTGCATGGGTTTTCATATTGATAGGAGTCCTATGAAGATTTAATGGCATCTGGGTGCCCCTTGTCCGACATTGTCCCCTCATGCCCTTGCATAGTGCCCCTTGCCCTTGCATAGTGCCCCTGGCCTTTGCATAGTGCCCCTTGCACTAGCATAGTGCCCCTTGCCCTTTCATAGTGCCCCTTGCCCTTCCACAGTGCCCTTTGCCCTTGCATAGTGTCCCTTGCCCTTTCATAGTGCCCCTTGCCCTTTCATAGTACCCCTTGCTCTTGCATAATGCCCCTAGTTCCACACAGACGCTCAACATATTCGCGCATCTGCCGCTGCGTTTGGTGATAGATTAGTGCAGCCGCAGGTAATATAGCGGTAAATTAGTTACAAGTGCGCTCATTTCCAGGTGCTTCCTCATTATGACATGCTTGCAAAGGGGTGTTTTTTTCCAACCCTATGGCACCCCACCCAATAGGGTGTAATTAGGATTCCACACCGGAAATTACCACGACTAAAGCAGTCCAGACCCCCTTTTTTAAATTTGTGGAGGGCTCTGTGCAGGATAAGTTCCCATATAACGAGCCGAGCAATGGGCTGGGGGCCATCCGTACCCATTAGCAAAATATGATTTCCAAGCGCTGAACAGTGGATAAGATTGACATAGAATCGGGAATAAGGAGTACAGTATATTATACAGGCCATGATCACAGTAATTGTCAACATATAAACACACAGACTTACTTTTCTGGAGACAGATTTGACTGTGAGCTTTCCCACTAGTGGCGTTGCTGACGAATAAAAAAGTAGAAGAGAAAGAACCATTACAACTTGTCCTCATTAAGCTCGTGCATTACTCTGTGATATCAATGCTCGTGCTACAGTTGTTACATAGTTGCATGTTAGTATATAGTGAACGGATAGGTGACTAATATTTTACATAACACTAGGTATTTATCACGCTCAAGCCTCGATCAACCATGGCACCGCACAGTGCTACAATAGTTAAATAAACTTGCTTGAAACACAAATTTAAATGATACTGGCTTTCAGAAATACGCATAACCTCTTCTAGTTTCATTACAAACAAATATCGCATATGTCCCACACAAGAAATTTCATTTTTTTATTCGGATTCCTTTATTGTATTTTCTTTCGTTAGAGATTAAAGTTTTAAAATTTAGTAATATAATTTCCTAAAAACCGAACACTACCATGGGATATATACGATCGTCAAGGTGGTTTTTATTGTGTGATGTTATGCTATGCACTTGTTAAACAATTTTAAATATAAATACCACGGTTAGATGCCGAAAACTGCGTCTCTGTGCGTGAAAAAATTATCATCATGTTTGTGATCGTAAAAACTGCATTTTATTACTTAAACGCCGAGATGAAGATGCAACTACGTGTAGTATGTACATTGCCATGTTGCTGCCGCATCCGGTATGTCAAGTAATCTGAGTGATTTCGAAACAAACCTCAAGCTTGCATTCGGCCGTCTGGAACGACAAATTGAGTGTATGATTCCTGGAAAGCGGATGACAAGAATATGTGTAAACCGCTTATTTACAGTTACACACGCACGGTATTTCATACCCAGAATAAATATTTTCCATATTACCGGCCGGGTCAATTTCTAAAAATTTTGTAGGTAATCTGCAATATATTGCACGAGGTGTCTTAGGAGGATCACGTATCTACGGCTCCACCAATTGTGTTTTTGAACTTATGGGATGTTTTGCAGGGTGCAAGTACATACAGTTAACCTGACAAACACACATGAAGCAAGAAAAATGAATTGCAAAAGACGTGAAATACGCAGGGTCCTTTTCGACCTGCCTAATTTGTTTAGTCGAGCTATTTTAGGTATTAATATTACTGTTTTTCAAAGAAACCTCATCTATTGCTATTTGACACTAGAATGGCGGCGCAAACAGAAGTTCTAGCTCGCCTACAAGCTTCTACCATGGGATATAATCGTTCTTCAAGGTGTTTTTAGTGTGTGCTGTTAAGTTAGGCACTTGATAAAAAATATTAAATTTAAATATCCCGGTTAGATGCCAAAAACTGCGTCTCTGTGCGTGAAAAAAAAATATCAGGTTTCTAATCGTAAACACTGCATTTTATTACGTAAACGCCGAGATGAAGATGCAACTACGTGTAGTATGTACATTGCGATGTTGCTGCCGCATCCGGTATTGTCAAGTAATCTCAGTGATTTCGAAACACACCTCAAGGTTGCATTCCGCCGTCTGGAACGACAAATTGAGTGTATGATTCCTGGAAAGCGGATAACAAGAATATGTGTAAACCGCTTCTTTACAGTTACACACGCACAGTATTTCATACCCAGAATAAATATTTTCCATAATACCGGCCGGGTCAATTTCTAAAAGTTTTGTAGGTAATCTGCAATATATTGCACGAGGTGTCTTAGGAGGATCACGTATTTACGGCTCCACCAATTTTGTTTTTCAACTTATGGGATGTTTTGCAGGGTGCAAGTACATACAGTTAACCTGAGAGAAACACATGAGCAAGAAAAATGAATTGCGAAAGACGAGAAATACGCAGAGTCCTTTTCGACCTGCCTAATTTGTTTACTTGAGCTATTCTAGGTATTGATATGACTGTTTTCCAAGAAGGCTCATCTATTACTATTTGACACTACAAAGGCAGCGCAAACAGCTGTTCTAGCTCGCCTACAAGCTTCTTGGATGGGGACAATGTTACGTTACAGGCAGAAAAGAAATCTGAGGAAAACACGGGGAATTTGGGAGATGCAAATTGAAGATGACGAGCAAAACGAGAAGAAGATGAAAGTAGGAGCCAACGTTGTGACAAGTTCACTTGTAATTTTCAATGCAGAAACGAGCAAGACAGAGACGTTTAGTTGAAGAAAGGCAGAGAGATCGGCTTGATCGTTAGTTTGCTCTGGCGTGCTACTCTACACTGGGGATGGGGGGAAACGAACAAGTGATAAATGTGTACCATACAAGTGCGACCAGGAGGAAGTGCCAATATTATATATATATATATATATATATATATATATATATATATATATATATATATATATATATTTATTTATTTACTTATAATATATTTATAAACATTTATACATGTTTATACTATATTTACATTTATAATATATATATATATATATATATATTATAAATGTAAATATAGTATAAACATGTATAAATGTTTATAAATATATTATAAGTAAATAAATAAATAAATATATATATATATATATATATATATATATATATATATATATATTATACTGTTGTGGACCTAGCGAAGTTCGACGCCGCGGGAGTTCTGTGCGCTGTATTTATTGCAGGATTGTGCTTCTAAAATTTGTCTTGAAGGAGAGTAATAAACTAGCAGATGTGCGCTTCTTCATCCACGTATTCTAATATGTCGTATTCCCCTTTCTTGTGGCAGGAAATAATACACGCGTTCTGTATTAAGATTCTTGAGAAGCTGACGCAATGGGCTATAATTTCTGCATTTTACATACATCTGCCTTTCAACTGCATGAGGTACTGGAGGAGAAAATGAAAGACTGCCTTTCAACTGCATGAGGTACTGGAGGAGAAAATGAAAGACCTCAAGGTGGAAGGTCTATGCACTTCAACCACTGCGATCCCTGTAGATCACTATGCATTAAGAAAGAACAGTTCATATAGAAAGTTATGTTTTACAGCTTTTTGTATTTTCTTTTTTTGTAGTAGTAGTTTTACAATACCTACTTGGGCACGGGTAAATTATCACTGTTCAAGCCATCGATATAACGTACTTATTATTCGAAATCTGGAGATTTTTTTTCACGAGACATTGTCCTTTTTTTTGGAAAAAGGAATGATTATTTTATCTGCTATACACCTTTAATCCACAAGGATTGCTATAAAACATCGGATTGCAGAAATGCTTTGTTAAATTGCAGAAACGCTTATAGTTCATTACATTACCATTGGCGTTTTACGGTCGATAATAAAAGGTTTATTCCTAATGTTAAGTGTAGAAGATTTCATGCACTCCTGTAGACGTATATTATGTGCCCGTCTTCGTTCTCTTTAGGCGAACCTGCTGAGGGAGCACCTCTTCCTGCTTTGTCTTTTCGTCTGCTTCTTTGCTGTGATATTTTAAGGTAAATGAATGTTCAGTGTATTTTAACTGCTGACGTCTACTAAGAACATTTGAGAGCTCTAATTTTGTGCACGTGACACATTATTAGTACATCTCCCCAGTTTCTAGTCGTCATCGAATTATATATTTTCATCTTTTGCATCGCGCATCATAACCTGCATCTGCGCCAAAAAAAGCTCACTGAGCTAACTAACTACTCGTATTCACATCCGCAACGCCCGGTTCACTTACCGTTGTCGCCTTCCGGACCTTATATTAACCGCTGGCATACTCCGCATAACCACCCAATCTGTTTCGCATGCGGTATTCTGGCCAATGTTGTGCGTTTCGGTCATGGCCGTGGACTTTATTTTCGTGAAGGCCCACCGAATTTCAGGTATATTTCTCAACAACCTTCATACCATTTTATCCCTGATCCCTCCCACTCGTCAACCCGCCTGCAGCTCACGTCGATCTTCTCCGCGCCGCCGTACCCTTCACCCATGCGTCGCCGCTGCAGCTCTAGTCAGGATCAAATATGACAGCAGCAGTTCCCGAGACAAGAACTGCGCCGTCATCGAAATTTTTAAGACCTCATGTTTCCACTCGTAACGAGATCGCTGTATTTGTCGAAAGTATCGCAACAAAGGCTCTTGTCGACAAAGGGGCTGCCGTTTTCTGCTTCAAGTGATGACCTCTGCCGCAAACTAAAGAAAATGATGATTCCTGTTCCCGATCGTGCACTACGTACGGCAAGCTCGCAGCAAGACAAGATTTCGGCTGGTTGTACCATTCGCGTTGTGATTCAAGACGTACAATGTTTTGTTGAATTCATTGTTCTATGCCATGCTTTGTATGAAATTATTCTCGGCTGGGAATTTGTTTCCGTGCACCATGCTGTTATCGACTGCGCTTGTGTGTAACTCGCATTGTCCCCGTTCAGCGACACTACCGTCGATCTCCTCCCTACGCAGTATCCTAAAGTGTATGTCGCCGCTGACATCATTATCTTTTCTTTCTCAGCCGCTTAGGTGCCCGTATCTTGTGAATGTGTCGCCACCTAAACCACCTTTTTTACTCGATCTCAAGATTGTGCGCCTCGACAGAATCTTCTACTCCCACTTGCCGTAGTCACATTCACCGATGGTTCCTCTACCATTTATGTGTGCCATCTATTTCCCCGTCGTTCAAGTCAATTTTTCAGTGAAAATGCGGGGTGTCTCGACACTTTCGATGTCATTCTGCCATTTGACCTACCTTCCGGTGAGGCCATATTGCCCATCCATGCCGTCATTTCTGCTGCCGCACCAACCTCACGTTCCTCAGATGGTATCACGCATACCGTCGATGGCGCTTTTATGCCAGCTCAACGCAGTGAAGTCAAACTCGTGCCTGTTTCGACATCGGCCAGCCTTCCTTGGGGCCCATATCAGCGGTTTTTGAGCACATTGACACTGGTCACCAAACTTCCCTGCCCCACAGTCCATACCGTGTTTTCTCAGCTGAACGCCCTGTTATTGACGAACGTGTAAATGACAGGCTGAAACGGGGTGTGAACAAATCCTCCTATAAGCCTTGGGTGTCTCCTTGTGCGTCACTGCGCTTGTCTTCTCACGCCTCCGCCATACCATTCTCCTCCACTCTCCGCCTCATGCTTCCGCTGCACACTCCTCCTTCCGCTCTCCTCGCTCTCGCCACTTTTTTCATCAGCCGCTGCCCTCCGCGTTCGCTGTTTCAGCCTCGCCGCCCGTACAGGCGCCTAAGGGCTGCGCTCTAAAACAATCGATGGACCCAATAAAGTTCTTCACACCATAACATACCAAATTGGGTGACTTAGTATGCAGCACCGGGGCCGTATTCTGAAACGTTCCATTTGGGCAAAATTTCTTTTTTCGCTTTCAGGCGCGCGCTGATTGGCTGATTGAGCAAAACCGGCAAAGTCGCGCCACCTAGTAGTTCCGGTGTACGTCATTTTGACGTAACGGTGACAATGCGTGCTTCCGACATGTAATGAATAAGCGAACACGCCTATGTCGTACTGCGGCCGATACATTCGAACACAACACACCCGAGCCGCTCTGCACTCGCACGGTGCGCCCTCTCATGTGTTTTGCGAAGCGTTCGAGAGCGCGTGTTGGTAGTGCATGCTCACGATACGGGTAAGCAGCCAGTTGACTTATTGAACGCGACTTTCGCCTAGGCGAAATATCGCCGAAGTAGAACGTTTCAGAATACGGCCCCTGGGTACGCGCCAGTAAGTGTGGGCCGCTCTTTACCGAACGTCTTTGAAGCCAACTTAGGTAATTAGGTGTCTGACGCTGCGAATGTGTCGCTCTACCTTGACGAAAAAAAAATCGCCACCAATCCACTCTGTGAATTTGGGGTATACCCGCGGCGCTGTTCTTCGGGCGTACGTACTCTACGCGGCCGCCCGATTCCATGGCACGCAAGATACTATACTCGCGAAAACATTTCTTTGGCTATAAAGGGAAAGCTACGGAGTCAAAGCATGCACAAGTGAGAGCGCTTCTCAAAAGAGCCTCGCGCTTTAATGAACGTTAGTTTAGGCTAGGGAAGAGAAAACATAAACATCTTATTAACAAGAGTTAAATAAGGCAAAGCACACCAGTGAGTGTTAAAGTTTACTTATTTTAGGGCTTTTCCCTTTCACGCCTGTGGAATAATCTGCGAACACGCACAATCGCTACTAATGGCAACTCAACGTGTCGAGGTGTCCAAACAGAAACGCGCCAAGCGTCCCAAGAAAGTTCTAAGCCGCTTGTCGATGCGTGCATCCGTGGTGTTCTTAAAGCAGTGTTCTGTAGTGTTCGATAGTCTTTATTGATTGCAAAGCTGCCATATTATTTTGGGACGTTCTCCAAACGACTTTCAAAAATAATCTTGATATAAATCCTCATAAGATTTGATAGCCTATGACACCTAAATGTGAAGATGTGCGTTTTGACAGATATGGCGTTGCACAATTTATGGAAAACTCGCATGGTAGATCGTAATGCAAAGCTATTTTATATTCGCAGTCGCATTTGCTTCGGAAGATTTCACAACTGAAATAGTTTTTGATCAAAGAGACTTCCTGCGAGACTGGTATTTATTATTGATGCAGTGTATCCTTTTGCCTCCCTTTTAGAGAACTGTTTGCAGTAATAATTGTACTGTGAAGCAATTGTTTGGTGCTGTAGACGCGGATATGACTGTTTTTGCCCCTATGTAAATACCTTACGCATGTACGTTATACATTTGTAATAAATACATTAAAAAAGCGTCCTTTATGGCTTCAATGTGGGGCATTTGTGCTAAAGGTCCTGTGTGCGAATCCATCCGACGGATGCTTTTAGTAGTGCCTTTTTAATTATTTATTTCAGAGTACCTAGTTGAAAATTACGAATTTACAAAGTCTAAGAGACGTCCTAAACCAGATGGACGATGTTTATGCAAATCCAAGTACTCCCACAATGCTGGATCAACCGTCGCGATTTCAGTACCCTTAGACGGCAGCGCAATAGATGCCTCTATTTATTATTGTGCGAAACTATGTATTTTGTTGCTTCTTAGCGTTCATCTTATGGTGCCAGGTATGCTCAGTGAGCACGTGCCTTACTGCTGTGCTGGAAGGTATTCATATACATCTCCGCTGCCAAATCGTGGTAAATAAAACATGAGAAGTGGTGGAACTGTTAGGTGGCGAAAATATTTCATATATTTTTATAAGGCCGTATAATAACACACCACAACGCTGAATAAAACGTTTATAAGGCATATTTTGCATCAAGGACCGGAAAAGAAAACACAAAAAAGAAAAGGTAGAAAATCTGCAAGGCAGTTCAAGGGAAAAAATTAAAGCACTACTTCACAATTTCAGCCAAAGTAATATACGCGACTGCACCACAACACACTTGCATTTATAAAAGGTAGTTGTTGTGAACTAGAATATTTAGCGAAAATAAATCCTAATTCTTCAAGATTTTTAATATAGTGATGTGCGTCTTGGAGTGAGCCATATAACTGAATAGTTCTGCACAGACCCTACGAGCGATGCCTGGCCACGCAATGTCAGTCAAAATTTGGGCGCACACCGCAATCTTAGTTTCTTGCATCGATCACGCGGAAGAGGTAGTATAATTTGACGCATTCTTTGAAGTCGCACAATACTATGGATGTAATCTTCTTCCATTCCCCTTTAGTTTGCTTTTCCCTTTCCTCTTGGGCAGAGTAGCAGGTTAGAACACACAAGCGCCCGCCAACCCCTCGGCGTTGCTATATATAAAGTCTGCTTCTACGGCTACGTTTATTCAGGTGGTTCAAGCATCTGTGATTATTGTTGCTCAGAGTTGGCTAGAATAAGGCCATGGTTTTGTAATTTTCATTTGTAGCCTTCCCAAAATGCTTTTCGTGGAGCCTTCAAAGTGTTCTTTTCAGTGAGCCTTACACCATTGGTTGCGGTATTGTTTACTTTAGCTTTGGCGGTCGGTCTCCCGTCATTAAATATCTCGCAAGAAACCGTAAAAGCAGAGCTTTTATTTGCAAGTTCCATTTGTTGCTGCAACGTTTTAGATTATTGAGAGCGTTTCATCTTGCCACATACCATGGAAAAAGAGTGCCCCACTATAGGTTATACAGGCATTTTTTATTGTTCATTTTTTGCTGTTTGGCATTCCCGACAATGACTCACATTCATCTTACATTTTGAGTTTTCTTTTTAACAACCTGGTACAGTTTACATGCCACACACACATGAGCAAGAAAAATGAAATGCGAAAGACGTGAAATACGCAGTGTCCTTTTCGAGCTGCCTACTTTGTTTACTTCACCAATTCCAGGTATTTATTTGAGTGTTTTTCCAAGAAGCTTTATCTTTTACTATTTGATATTATAAAGGCGGCGCAAACAGCAGTTCTAGCTCACCTACAAGCTTCTCGGATGGGGCACTGTTTTGTTACAGGCACAAAAGAAATCTAGGGAAAACACGAGGAATGTGGGAGATGGAAATTGAAGACGACGAGCAAAACTAGAACAAGATGAAAGTAGGAGCCAACGTTTCGACAAGTCCACTTGTCTTTTTCAATACAGAAACGAACAAATTATAAATGTGTTCCCTAGGAGCGCGACGAGGAGGAAGTGTCATTATTCCACATATATTACAGTATTGTGGTCCTAGCGAAGTTCGACGCCACGGGAGTTCAGTCCGCAACATTTATTGCAGGATTGTGCTTCTAAAATATATTTTAAAGGAGAGTAATAAACTAGCAGATGTGCACTCTTCATCCGTATATACTCTTACTTCCTATCCACTTTTTTTCCCGCAGAAAAATGAACATGCCTTCTGAATTAAGGCTGCTTAGAAGCCGACGCAATGCACTATAGATTATGCATTTTACATACATCTGCCTTTCAATGATTTCAGTTTCTGGAGGAGAAAATTAAAGACCTCTAGGTAGAGGGCATATGCATTTCTCCGCAAAGCTCGGGAAATATTGTTTCGAAAGTGGTGTCATGGTGATTATTCTCTCTAGGTTGATCCGCATCCGGAACTCCACGGCTAGATTTTGTAAATTGCAGTATGGGCCATAAGGTGGTTAGATAAAAACTTATTTTCAGAATATGTTAGTCGATTTTATATTAAAATTTTTGGTGCTCTCTGCCACAGGCAACCTTTCAAATTTTTTGAAAGTGTTCGCTGAAACACATGGCATATTTACGTTGCTTCCCTTCTCTTCCCCTACACTTCAGATGCCACCACGCCGGCCGAAGCCGGAGGCTCGAAATGACCTCGCAATTCAAGGTATACTATAGGAACCCAGTCACTAATCGTCGCTCCCCTCCCAGTCCAATAAAGACGTGATAGAGCATGTGCACCGCTTTGGAGCATGTATTTTAAATAGCGATGAAGTTCATGTCGATTCAAGCAAATCTATAGCGTCCGAGCACTACTATCGCATGGTGGTTCCGTGGTCATTAAAAGAGGGTATCGGTTTCACCCAAACATCCCAGCCAAATGACATTCCTTCGATCTGTAGAAAACAGCCTTTGGCTTGAGATTATAAACCAGCAATTTTTTTCGCCTGTACGCATTGTAATTTCCTGCATATTTCAGTTAAACTTCACCTTTAATTTCTGGGATTTTTCTTAGTTCTTATATATATGTACTGCACAGAAATTCCCCAGTGCCATGTATCTTATTTATTATGATATAAGTGGCATTTTAAAACAAATATTGTTTATCCATTCAAAATCCACTAGTGCCAACTATACTTAGTATTTCACAAGTTAAAGTTTATCCTTTATGAAACGTTTATTCACTTGTGTTTAAAACTTGGTTCCACCTCTCAAGCATTATTATGGGGCCCTATAAAAGTAGATAACTTTGTTTCAACCTTTTTAAACCTGCCTGGCAAAGATTATGATTATTGAAATATTCAGTGAAGAACAATGCATCGAAAGCGATTATTCGATAGAAGGCTATAGTGATGAATAATTATTGTTATTTGAATAAAAAAATTATCGACCATCCCTATATACAATGTTTGCATCCTGTCAAATATAGCTTTTGCGTGTAAATTACCCATTCCATGAACCAAGCTTTACTTTATTTGCTATTATATGGCTAGCTTCATAACTTAAGTAATGCTAATACCACGATGACTACGCGGTGGCAGCGATTCGAGAGTGTGCCACTTGCATTTGGGGACGCAAACCGATAATGCTTTTCTGTTCGGATACGCAATTACCGATATACAATCGCTAGGGTTCCCCTGCACTTCGATATCTCAATCGAAAACACGAGTACGTTACTGCATCATGTGCCTTGCTTGTGGCATGTACTATAACAATGGCATAAAATGCGAACGAAGTACATTGCTTTCGATACGTGCTGCACATGTGAGGTAACTTATTGAGCTTGCGATTTCAGTACCACAGTGACCGACAAAGGCGTCCTTGAAGGGTCACAGGGGGGGGGGGGGGTGTTATGCCTCCGCTGCTGATACAGAGGGGCCTAGCCTATACTGAGACCGACAAGGCCCCACCTAATAGATGTCCTTAATGCTCGCTGGGAGGACTTCGGTTGCGCGATTACCCAATGTAAACGAATACAGGATGTGCAGCTCCAGCTAGTGACGTAGCCCTGGGCTTGGGCTCTGTAGTCCAGCATGTGGTGCCGCACTCGGTGTGAGCACGGTACTACTAGGAAAGGTTCGCAGCTCCAATTCAGCCTAAAAGGCTGGGAGAAACTCTTTCCCGGGCCTTGTGGACCACGGCGGTCTCAAAATGGTCGAGCGTTTGCCTCGTATGCTGGAGGTTCTGGAATTGAATTGCAGTGCCGCTACGAATCCACCCGTTATTTTAATGGGTAGAAATGTCCCCCGGCCTGGCACTGGGATGTTTCTAGGGGTTTTCATATTGAAATGAGCCCTATGGAGATTTTTATGGCATCTGGGTGCCCCTTGTCCCACATTGCCCCCTCTTGCCCTTGCGTAGTGCCGCTTGCCCTTACCCTTGCCCCTTGTCCCACACAGATGCTCGACATAATCGAGCATCTGCCGCTGCGTTGGGTGATAGATTAGTGCAGCCGCAGGTTATCTATAGCGGTGAAATAGTTACCAGTGCGCTCCTTTCCAGGTGCTCACTCATTATGAGATGCTTGCAAAGGGGTGTTTTTTCCCAACCCTAGGGTGCCCCACCTAATAGATGTAATTAGGATTCCACACCGGAAATTACCGCTACTAAAGCAGTCCAGACCCCATATTTTAAATTTCTGGAGGACTCTGTGCAAGATAAGCACCCATATAACGAGCCGAGCAATGGACTGGGGGACATCCGCACCCATTAGCAAATTGTGAGTTCCCAGCGCTGAAAAGAGGATAAGAGTAACATATAATCGGCCGGAAGGAGCATTCTATATTATACAGGCCAAGATCGCAGTAATTGTGAACATATCAAACACACAGAATTCATTTTCTGTAGACAGATTTGACTGTGAGGTTTCCCACTAGTAGCGTTGCTGACAAACTAACGTTGCTGAAAAAGAGAACGAAAAATTACACCTTGTGCTCCTTAAGCTCTGCTTTACTCCGTGATATCATTGCTTGTGCTACAATTGTTACATAGTGGCATGGTGTATATAGTGAACGCATATGTGACTACTAGAGTACATAACACTACTTATTTTATCACACTCATGAACCTCGATCATGCATCGCAACGCACAGTGCTAGAATAGGTAAATAAAATTGGTTGAAGCATAAATTTAATTGATACTGTCTTTCAGAATTACGCTATAACTTCTAGTTCCATTACAAACAAATATCTCATATGTCACAAACAAGGAATTTCTATATTTTTATTCGATTTGCAGTATTGTATTTTTTTTCGTTAGTGATTCAAGCTTTAAATGTTAGTAATATAACTTCCTGAAAACTGAACACTACCATGCGATATAATCGATCTTCAAGGTGGTTTTTATTGTGTACTGTTATGTTATGAACTTGAAAAACAATTGTAAGTTTAAGTACCGCGGTTAGATGCCAAAAACTACGTCTCTGTGCGTGAAAAAAAAATAACTCTCTCCTCATGTTTGTTATCGTACAAACTGCGTTTTATTGCTTAAACGCCGAGATGAAGATGCAACAACGCGTAGTATGCGCATTGTCATGTTGCTACCGCATCCGGTATCGTCAAGTAGTCTTAGTGATTTCGAAACACATCCAAGGTTGCATTCGGCCGTCTTGAACGACACATTGAATCTCCAATTTCTCCAAAGCGGACGACAAGAATACGAGTAAACCGCTTATTTACAGTTGCGCGTGCACTGCATTTCATACCCAGTATATATATTTTGCATAATCACGTCCGGGTCAATTTTGAAAATAGGTTGGAGGCAACGTGCAATTTATTGCACGAGGGGTCTTAGGAGGATGAGTAATTGCAGCTCCGCCAATTTTGTTTTTGAACATATGGGATGTTCTGTAGGGTGTATGTACATACATGCAGTTAACCTGTCACACACACATGAGCAAGAAAATTGAATTGCGCAGTGTCCGTTTCGAGCTGCCTACGTTGTTTACTTGAGCTAGTTTAGGTATTCATATGACTGTTTTTCGAAGAAATCTCATATATTGCTATTTGACACTAGAATAGCGGCGCAAACAGCAGTTGCAGCTCACCTAGAAGCTCCTTGGATGGGGGGCACTGCTACGTTACAGGCAGAAAAAAAATATCTAGGGAAAACATGGGGAACGTGAGAGATGGAAATTGCAGACGACGAGCAAAACGAGAACAAGATGAAAGGAGGAGCCAACGTTTCGACAAGACCCCTTGTCTTTTTCAATGCATAAACGCAGAAATTATAACTGTGTGCTATATTAAAGCGCCGAGGAGGAAGTGTCATTATTACACATATATTATAGCGTTGTGGACCTAGCGAAGTTGGACGCCGCGGGAGTTTTGTCCGCAGCATTTATTGCAGGATTGTGCTTTTTAAAATATGACTTGAAGGAGAGTAATAAACTAGCAGATGTGCACTGCTTCATCGATGTATTCTAATACTTCGTATTCGCTTTTTTGCGGCAGAAAATTGTACACGCCTTCTGAATTAGGATTGTTTAGAAGCCGACGCAATCCACTATAAATTCTGAATTTTACATACATCTGCTTTTCAATGACATAAGGTTCTGGAGGAGAAAATAAAAGACCTCCAGGTAGAGGGCCTATGCATTTCGACGACTGCGATCACTGTCGATAACTATGCATTAAGAAAGGACAGATGATTTGGAAAGTTATGCTTGAAAGCTTTTTGTCTTTTTTTTGGAATAGTACTATTACAATACCACCTTCGGCACCTTTAAATTATCACTGTCCATGCTGTCGATATTACGTACTCATTCGTCCTTTTCTGGAAATTTCTTTTCATGTGATATTGTCCTATTTTTTGAAAAGGCCATGGTTCTTTTATCTGCTGTACACCTCGAATAAATAGGATAGCCATAAAACATTGGATTGCAGAAACACTTATAGTTCATTAGATTACCATTGACGTTTGAGGGTGGAGAATAAACCATTTATTCCTAACGGTAATTGTAGAAGATTTCACGCACTCCTGTAGATGTATATTGTGTGCGCGTCTTCGTCCTCTCTACGAGAACATGCTGAGGGAGTGCCTCTTCCTGCTCTCTCTTTTCGTTGCCTTTTCGCCGTAGCCTTCACCCATGCATCGCGGCTGCAGCTCTAGTCAGGATGAAAAATGACAGCAGCAGTTCCCCAGACAATGACTGCGCCGTCATCGACATTTTTAAGGCCTCATCTTTCCTCTCCTAACGAGATCGCTGCATTTGTCGAAACTGTCGCAACAAAGGCTCTTGTCGACACAGGGGCTGCCGTTTCTGTCAGAAGTGATGACCTCTGCCGCAAACTAAAGGAAATGACGATTCCCATTCCCGATCATTCACTACGCCCGGCAAGCTCGCAGCAAGTCAAGATTTCGGCAGCTTGTACCGCTCACGTTGTCATTCAAGACGTACAATATTTTGTTGAACTCGTCGTTGTTTGCCATGCTTCGTATGAAATTGTTCTAGGCTGGAAATTTCTTTCTGTGCACCATAGTGTTATCGACTGTGCTTGTGTGTAACTGGCTTTGTCTCCGTTCAGCGACACTACCCTCGAACTCCCTACGCAGTCTCCTAAAGTGTACGTCGCCGCTGACGTATTTATCTTTCCTTTCTCTGTCGCCTTGGTTCCCGCATCTCGTGACTCTGTCTCCCCCTCAACCGCCATTTTTACTCCATCTCAAGATTGTGCACCCCGGCGGAACCTTCCACTCCTATTTGCCGTCATCACATTCACCGATTACCTCTACCATTTATGTGTGTCATCCATTTCCCCGTCGTTGAACTATATTACACGGTGAAAGTGCGGGGCGTCTCGACACTTTTGATGTCATTCTCCCATTTGACCTACCTTCCGGTAAGGCCCCATTGCCCATCGGTGCCGTCATTTCTGCTGCCGCACCAGCCTCACGTTCCCCAGATGTTATCATGCATACCGTCGATGACGTTTTTACGCCAGCTCAACGCAGTCAACTCGAACTCGTGCCTGTTTCGACATCGGCCCGCCTTTCTTGGGGCTCATATCAGCGGTTGTTCACCGTATTTACACCAGTCACCAAGCATTCCAGCGCCACGGTCCATACCGTGTTTCCACAGCTGAACGCCCTGTCATTGACGAACAGGTGAACGACAGGCTGAAACGTGGTGTGAAGCCGCTCTCCTATAATCGTTGGGCGTCTCCTTGCGCGTCACTGCGCTTTTCTTGTCACGCTTTCGCCATACCATTCTCCTCCACTCTCCTCCTCATGCTTCCACTGCACCCTCCTCCTTCACCCTCCTCCTTCCGCTCTCTTCGCTCTCGCCAATCTTTTCACCCGCCGCTGCGCTCCGAGTTCGCTCATTCATCCTCTGCGTAGTTCGCTCGGTTGCACCAATGGCGACGCTCGCCACTGAAACGGGTGCCTAAGGGCTGCGCTCTAAAACAATCGATGGACCTAACAAAGTTCTTCAAACCATACCATACCAACTTGGGTGACTTAGTATGCAGCACTGGGTACACGCCAGTAAGTGTGGGTCGCTCTTTAACGAACGTCTTTGAAGACAACTTGGGTAATTAGGTATCTTACGCTGAGAATGTGTCGCTCTGCATTGACGAAAAAAATCGCTGCCATTCCACTCTGTGAATTTGGGCTACCAGCGGAGCTGTTCTACGGCAGTAGGCACTCCACGCGGCCTCCCGATTCCAGGGCACGCAACATACTCTACTCGCGGAAAATTTTCTTTGGATATAAAGGGAAAGCTACGGAGGCAAAGCAGGTAGAAGTGAGAGCGCTTCTCAAGAGAGACTCGCATTTTAATCAACGTTAGTTTAGGCTGCGGAAGACAAAAGAAACACGTTATTAGCAAGATTTAAGACAAAGCACACCAACTAGTGTAAAATTTTACTTATTTGGAGGCTTTTTCCTTTCACGTTTGTGGAATACTCTGCGAACACGCACAATCGCTACTAATAGCAACTCAACCTGTCGAGGTGTCCAAAAAGAATCGCGTCAAGCGTCCCACAAAAGTACTATGCCGGTTGTCGGTGCGTGTGTCCGTGGCGTTATTAAAGCAGTGTTCTGTAGTGTTCGATATCCTTTATTGATTGCAAAGATGTCATATTCTTTTGGGACGTTCTCCAAAGGAATATTAAAAATAATCTTGATATATATTCTGATACGATTTGATAGCTTATGACACCTAAATTTAAGATGTGCCTTTTAACATGCTGCTACTTATGGCGTTGCACAATTAATGAAAAACTCGCATGGTAGATCGGAATGGAAACCAATTATATATTCACAGTCACATTTCTTTCGGATGATTTCGCAACTGAAATGCTTTTATTGCGATAGCAATTATATGGACACTTCAACCAGATTTCTGCCGTCGGCGTCGCCATCGTCTCACCGTCGCCGTGAGGTTCCGTATAGATAAAATTGTCACCGCGCGCCGTATGCCCGAGCGGAAGCGTGCGGGGGACGCGAGCCATCGCGGAGAGCGAACGCACGGCGGAAAGCAAACGCGACCGTCGCGCGAAAGGCCGGGGGGGGTATGGGAGGGAGGGAGGGAGGCGGGGCAACGCTGCGCTCCGGCACCAAAGGGCTATTTTGCAACCGGGCGCAAGGGGAACTTGCCACTCAATCTCCCACGTGAAAACGAGAAATCGGGAAAGCAGGGAGCGGGGGGGGGGGGGGGGGGCGCAGCTCTGCCAACAACCACGTTCGTACTTTGCCCAGCTGTGTCGCTCGCCCGCACCGTCTCTTATCTCCACACGGCTCTGACCTTTGTATGCGCTGCGCATTCGGCGCTCAGTTTCCGTTGAAGCGATAGACCGCACGTAGCTTTGCCCGCTGCGGCGGATGCGCTTGCTGCCAGCGTTTTGACAGTCGTTGTCTGCAGTCATTCAATGTGATATATTCATGTTGGCTTGTGCGCGCTGACACCACACTTGTTAATTCAGTTAGTCATAGCCGGGCCACATTTTATAACGCACGCTACACATGCAATGCTGCCCGGATCGGCAGTGCACCGCTACAGGTGTGTCCCTTCGCACGCGCTGCCCACGGGAAGTGCTTCTCATCAATACCACCGTTTCACACGCGCCTTGTCGTGGTCATCGAGTCTCTCTTCATGTCGGCCTACTTACGCAGCAGTACACCTGCTTACTTAGTAAGCTCACGTTTACTACAATTTATATTGCTACCAAAGCCGCTCACCTTAATTCGTATGACATAGCTGTGTTGCTATAGCATTCATTGCTTCGCCCTTAGGGCGAAACTGTGACATTTTTTTCATCAAAGAGTCTTACAGCCAGACTGGTATTCACTGTTGATGCAGTGTATCCTTTTGCCTCCCTTTTAGAGAACTGTCCACAGTAATAATTGCACTGTGAAGAAATTGTTTCTTGCGGTAGACGCGGCTATGACTGTTCTTGCCCCTATGTAAATAAATTACGCATATACGTTTGATATTCGTAATAAATATACAAAAAAAAAAAACTTCCGTGGCGGTATGGTTTCAATGGCGGGCTTCTGTGCTAGAGGTCCTGTGTGCGAATCCTGCCAGTGGATGCTTTAAGTTGTGCTTATTTAATAATTTATTTCAGAGTACCTTGTTGAAAATGACGAACTTACAAAGTCGGAGAGACGTCTAAAGACGGATGGACGATGTTTAGGCAAATCCATGTACTTCCCACAATGCTGTCTGAACCGCCGCGATTTCAGCACCCGTAGGCGCTAGCGCAAGAGATTTCTCTAATTATTGTACGAAACTATTTATTGGGTTGCTTCTTAGGGTTCATCTTGTGGCGCCAGGTGGGAGCACATGCCTTACTGGTTTGCGGGAGGGTAGGCATATACATCTCCGCTGCGAAATCGTGGTAATAAGACATGAGAATTGCTGGAACCGGTACATGGCAAAAATATTTTATATATTTGTATAAGGCCACATAATAACACACCACAACGCACCATAAAACGTTTATAATGCATATTTTACATCAAGGACCGGAAAACGAACACAAAAATGAAGAGGTTGAACATCCTTACAGGAAGTTCGAGGAAAAAAATTAAAGCCCCATTTCACAATGTTAGCCAAAATAATGTACGCCACTGCACAGCGACACACCTGCATCTATAAAAGGTAGTTGTTATGAACAAGAATATTTAGGGAAGAAAATACCTACTTCATATAGATTACTAATATAGTGTAGTGCGTCTTAGGGTGAGCATATAGCTGAATATTTCTGCTCAAACCCTACGAGCGATGCCGGGCTACGCAGAGTCGGTCAAAATTTGGGTGCACACCGCAATCTTAGTTTCTTGCATCACACACGCGGAAGAGGTAGTATAAGTTGCACATTCTTTGCAGCCGCAGAATATTATATTTAACCTTATTCCATTCCCCTTTAGTTTGCTTTTCCCCTTCCTCTTGGGCAGAGTAGCAGGTTAGAAGACCCAAGCGCAAGCCAACCCACCGGCGTTGCTATATGTAAAGTCTGCTTCTACTAATACGTTAGTTCAGGTCGTTCAAACGTCTGAGATAATTGCTTCTCTGAGTTTGCTTGAATAAGGCCAAGCTTATGTACTTTTCATTTGTAGCCTTCGCGAAATGCTTTTCGTGGTGCCTTCAAAGTTTAATTTTCGGTGATGCTTATACCAATGGTTGCGGTATTGTTTACTTTAGCTTTGGTGGTCGGTCACCCGTCATTAAATGTCTCGTAAGTAACCGTAAAAGAATAGTTTTTTTTTTACTTCCAAGTTGAATTTGTTGCTACAACGTTTTAGAGTATTCAGAGCGTTTCATCTTGCCACATACCATAGATAAAGTGTGCCCCACTCTAGGCTATAGAGGTTTTTCTTTCTTTTTTTTTTTTGCTGTTTGGCAGTGCCGACTGACTCACTTGCATCTTATAATTTTGAGTTTCCTTTTGAACAACCTGGTACAGTTTACCTGCCACACACAAATGAGCAAGAAAAATGAATTGCGAAAGACGTGAAATACGCAGTGTCCTTTTCGAGCGATCTAATTTGTTTACTTGAGATATTCTAGGTATTGATATGACTGTTTTTCCAAGAAGCCTCATCTATTACTATTTGACACTATAAAGGCGGCACAAACAGCATTTCTAGCTCACCTACAAGCTTCTCTGAGGGGGACACTGTTTTGTTACAGGCAGAAAAAAAAATCTAGGGAAAACTCCGGGATTGTGGCAGATGTGAATTGAAGATGACGAGCAAAACTAGAACAAGATGAAAGTAGGAGCCAACGTTGAGACAAGTCCACTTGTATTTTTCAATACAGAAACGAACAAATTATAAATGTCTGCTATACGAGCGCGACGAGGAGGAAGTGTTATTTTTGCACATATATGACAGTATTATACAAAATTTTCTTTGTTTTTGTTTTTGCTTTCTTTTACTTTTCGTTTCTCATTGTAAAAAAGATTTTTTTTTGTTTAGCTACCTACTGCCGCCCGATTCTTGGCCTATCCCCCTTAGTGGGTGCGAGCCATGATAAAAGATCACCATCATCATCATCATTACAGTATTGTGGACCTAGTGAAGTTGAATGCCGCGGGAGTTGTGGCCCCAGCATTGATTGCAGGATTGTACTTCTAAAATTTGGCTTAGAGTAATAAACCAGCAGATGTGCGCTGCTTCATCCATGTATTCTAATATGTCATATATGCTTTTTTTGCGGCAGAAAATTGTACACGCCTTCTGAATTAAGATTGTTTAGAAGCCGACGCAATGCACTCTAAATTCTGCATTTACATACTTCTGCCTTTCATCAGCATAAGATTCTGGAGGAGAAAATAAAAGACCTCCAGGTAGAGGGTCTATGAATTTCGACGACTGCGATCACTGTGGATAACTATGCATCATCTTTTCTAAAGTTTTTCGTTCCAAAACCAGTTCTTATTATGAGGCACGCCGTAGTAGAGGGCTCCAGATTAATTTTGACCACCTGGGGTTCTTTAACGTGCACTACAACGCAAGCACACGGGCGTTCTTGCATTTCGCCTCCATCGGAATGCGGCCGCCGCAGCCGGGATTTGATCCCGCGACCTCGTGCTCAGCAGCGCAACGCCTCAGCTAACTGAGCAACCGCGGCGGGTGTAGATAACTATGCATTAACAAAGAACAGATCATATAGAAAGTTATGTTTTACAGCTTTTTGTCTTTATTTTTTTTTGTAGTAGTAGTATTACAATACCTCCTTGGGCACGGGTAAATTATCACTGTTCCTTTCGTCGATATTACGTACTCATTGATCGAATTCTGGAAATTTCTTTTCACGTGACATTGTCCTATTTTTTGAAAAGGCCGTTGTTCTTTTATCTGCTGTACACCTTGAATCCACTAGGATAGCTGCAAAACGTTGGATTGCAGAAATGCCTTGTTGGATTGCAGAAACGCTTATAGTTCATTACATTACAATTGACGTTTTGTGCGAAAATAAAACATTAATTCCTAACGGTAAGTGTAGAAGACTTCATGCGCTCCTGTAGACGTATATTGTGTGCCCGTCGTCGTCCTCTCTAGGCTAACATGCTGAGGGAGCTCCACTTCCTGCTCTGTCTTTTCGTTGGCTTCTTTGCTGTGACATTTTCAGGTAGGTGAATTTTAAAAGTGTATTTTAACTGCTGACGTGTACTAGGAACCTTTTTGAGCGCTAATTTTGTATACGTGACACAATATTAGTACATCTACACCAGTTTCTACTTGTCATCAAATTATATATTTTCATGTTGTGCATAGCGCATCATAGCCTTAGTTGATTTTGCGCCAAAAAAACCTCACTTAACTAATTACTCGTCATCACATCCGGAACACCCGGTTCTCTTACCGTTGTCGCCTTCCTATTAACTCCTGGCGTACTCCAGATAACCGCCCGATCTGTTTCGCATACGGTATTCTGGGCAATGTTGCGCGTTTCTGTCGCTGCCGTGGACTTTATTTTCGTGAAGGCGCACCCAATTTCAGATACCTTCCCCAACAACATTCATACAATTATATCCCTGATCCCTCGCACTCGTCGCCCCACCTGCAGCTCACGTCGATCTCCTCCTCGCCACCGTACCCTTCATCCACGCTTCGCCGCCGCAGCTCTAGTCAGGATGAAAAATGACAGCATCAGTTGCCGAGATAAGAACTGCACCATCTTTGAAATTTTTAAGGCGTCATCTTTCGACTCCTAACGAGATCGCTGCATATGTCGAATGTGTCGCAACCAAGGCTCTTGTCGACACAGGGGCTACCGTTTCTGTTACAAGTGATGACCTCTGCCGCAAACTAAAGCAAATCATGATTCCTGTTCACGATTCTTCACTACGCACGGCAAGCTTTCAGGAAGACGTACAACATTTTGCTGAATTCTTCATTGTATGCCACGCTTCGTATGACATTGTTCTAGGCTGGGAAATTATTTCCGTGCACCATGGCGTTATCGACTGCTCTTGTAACTGGCTTTGTCTCCGTTCAGCGACACTACCCTCTATGTCCCTATGCAGTCTCCTAAAGTGTATGTCACTGCTGACGTCATTATCTTTGCTTTCTATGCCGCCTTTGTGCCCGTACCTTGTGACTCTGTCTCCACCTCAACCGCCTTTTCTACTCCATCTCAATATTCTGCGCCTCGACGGAACCTTCTACTCCCAATTTCCGTCGTCACATTCACTGATGGTTCCTATACCATTTATGTGTGCCATCCATTCCCCGTCGTTCTACTCTATTACACAGTGAAAGAGCGGGGCGTCTCGACACATTTAACAACGAAGCTGTTTAAGCCAGCCGTAATTTGTGGCGCGTGCCAAGAAACTGCCGCGCCGTAGCCTTAGCAACCCGGAGGAGGAGACCGCACACGCAGTCTCCTCCTCTCCAGCTCCTCTCTTCTCCTTTCCTTCTCCCCAGCTCCCTGCCTTCCCGACCCCCGCCTCTCCTCTCTCCGCGGCGCACTGAGCCAGGAGAAAAAAAAAGAAAAATGCGAAAGCTTTCACTAGGCCGCGCAAACCTCAAGCCAAAGCGAAGCTTTCCGATTGTTATCGAGCAGCTAGCCTCCAGCACGTGCGGCGTCGGCAAGCAGCAGCGTTATTTACACTGTGCCAACCTTGGTTAGCCTGCCTGCGTTTGTGGCATGCCAGGAACGCTGTCGCTCGTAGGCGCCGACGCGTCCAGCGTTAGTCAGGCGAAATGTCGCGAAAGGGAATGAATGAATGAATGAACTTTTATTTCCCTTTTTAAGAAAGGGGAGGGGCCGGGGGCAGAGAGGGAGGCCTGTGTGCTCTAGTCTTGGCACCTTCTGCTGCCAGACGTCCGCCTACCAATCGTGGTAGGCCTCGGCTACCTCCTCAGCCCACCTCAGGACTCGGTCTTGGAGGGTGGGATCGGAGCTGCGCAGGGCAGTCTCCCACAGCTCCTCACTACTCATTAATGGTTTGAGGTTGCGGGGGGGATATTTGATGGGGCATTTCCACATGATATGGGGGACATCTGCTGTCTGGACAGGGCAGAAGCGACACTTGGGTGTCGGGTATGTGTCGGGAAAGAATAAATGCAAAGTGCGTGGGGTAAGGAAAGTGCGAGTTTGTAGTTGGCGCCATGATATTTCTCTCTGGCGCGTGCTCGACACAGAGAGAGGGGAATACGTTAGGCGTTGCTGTTTGTAATGTGTGCAAATTTCATGGAATGTGATGAGTGCGTCTTTATTGGTCTGTTGTTGGGAGTCATTCGGTTCTAGGGTAAGGCGCACATTTCCGTCCACTCGGTCCGTGAATCCTCGAGCAGCGGCATTTCGTTTCCTGGTAGTCCTTGATGTGCTGGAGTCCAGATGAGAGCGATATAGTTTTTCGGCGGGTGAGCGACTAGTAGAGAGTGCGCGAGGTTTGTAATGTAGCCGCTAGTGAAGTTCCGGATAGCAGTCTTCTAGTCAGTGATGATGACATCGCACTCAGGTAGCCCCGATGCGAGTGCAATGGCGGCCTCTTCTACGTCGCCCGCTGAGGTGGTCTTGACTGATGCTGAACGAACAGTGTTGCCCTGCTTGTCTACGACCGCTAGGGCATAACGATGTTTAGTGTTATAGGCTGCGGCGTCCACGTAATTAACCCCTTCAGCCTGTCCATAGCTGCGTTGTAGCGCCTTGGCTCGAAGTTTCCGGCGTTCGACGTGAAATTCGGGGTGCATGTTTCTGGGTAGGGGTTGGATGTGGTATTGGCCGTGTATGTTCGGAGGAAGTTGATGTCGCTTGTTCTCGTTGAGTGGTGGAGCGTAGTGAAGTTGTCTCAGGATCTCACGCCCAGCTTCAGTGGTGGAGAGTCTGTGATATTGCGATGATAGATGTGCTTCGGTTAATTCTTCAAGGGTATTAATTGTAGCTGTGGCCATCACCCTCTGTGTGGATGCTCTAATCGGAACACCAAGAGCGACTTTGTGTATCTTGCGGATCAAGCAGTTTACAGTATCCGCTTACTTCCTAGAGAGTGAGAGATATTGTAGTGCGAAGGTGATTTTGCTTAGGACAAAAGCTTGGATGAGCTGAATCAGTTCCTTCTCTCGAAGGCCTCCGTGTTTATTGGAGATCCTTCCTATGAGGCGTAGCGTGTTATCTATGGTTGTTTGTAGTGCTTGCAAGGTACGCTGATTTGCTCGGTTGCCTTGAAGGTGAAGTCCTAGCACCCTTATCCTGTCTACCTGGGGTATAGAGTGCCCTTCAACCGTGAGTTCGATATTCGGGGGCGATGTCCTGAAGTGTCTCGTGAGGGGCTGAAGGAGAAGTTCTGATTTGGTGGGGGAGCACCTAAAGGTACGCCGAGCTCCTCTACTCGTTGCTTCGCGACCCAACTACGCTCGCCCGCGCTCAGGCGTCCTACCTCCTCCACCCCCCCCCCTCCCCGTAGAGCGCGCTCGCTCTTTAGTGTGCAACTCCGCAGTTGGTGCGCGCCCTGAGGTGGGCCACCTTTTCTACGAGTATGGGGCACTCAGGAAAACCTTTGGGATGGTCAGTCGTTTAGCGGCCCGCCCTACCGCACTCTGAGCAGCACCCGGCCCCGTCTCCCATTCGCACGTAAAAGGAAGGTACCTCGGAAAATGATCGCTCGAGAATACCTTCGTACATGCGTAGTAAAGTTAAAACAATTTAAGACCTAGCAGCAACCAAGTTAATACCTAGCAGTTGCAGCCAGTAAGTTTCGCTGTGCCTAAGCTTTACGCGACCGAGTGCAAACTTGGCTTTTTTATGCTGTCATTCTCCCATATAACCTAAATTCTGGTAAGGCCCCATTGCCAATCGATGCCGTCATTTCTGCTGCCGCACCAGCCTCACGCTCCCCAAAGCTTATCATGCATACCGTCGATGACACGTTTCAACATAGTAAAGTCGAACTCGTGCCTGTTTCGACATCGGCCAGCCTTCCTTGGGGCCCATATCTGCGGTTGTTCACCGTATTGACACCGGTCACCAAGCTTCCCTGTGCCACTGTCCATACCGCGTTTCTACAGCTGAAGGCCCTGTCATTGACGAACACATAAACGACAGGCTGAAACGTGGGGTGAACCAGCCCTCCTATAATACTTAGATGTCTCCGGTCATGCTAGCCTGCAAAAGCCTCGCTGAATCTGATTTTTCGTCAATTGCTGCCAGCTAAACATGAATGCGCGCAAGGTTGTTCAAGGCCTACCGCGAATCGACGACGCCAGGGATTGCCTACAAGGAGCCTCGTTCTCTTCACTGGATCAGCACTCTGGGCTCTGGCAAGTGCCGATGGTTGAAGCCGACCATCCAGCAACAGCTTTTGTAACTCCTAGGGGATTACATGAGTTTAATGTAATGTATTTCGGCCTTTGGAACACACGAGCCAATTTCGAGAGAATGATGAGACTATTCTAAGGGGTATTAAACGGCACACACGTCCTTGCTGTTTAGACGAAATTGTTTTATAGAAATTCCTAACCTTCTCTCACCCGTCTTGAGCAAGCTCTTAGCTGTCTCACAGCAACTGGGTTGCAAATAAATTTTAAAAATGTCATTTTGGTGAAAGTAAGGTTACAATCCTGTGCATGTTGTCTAGATTGAGGGAATCTTACCTGATCTTGCCAAACTTCGTGCCGTGGCTGAGCACACCAAGTCCACTAGCCTAAAGGAACTATAGGGCTTCATTGAGTTGTTTTATTGCGATAGCAATTCTTTGGACACTCAAAGTGGATTTCTGCCGTTTCCGTCACCGTGAGGTTCCGTATGACGTCAACGGCAATGAACTCGTCGCCGCGCGCCGTATGTTGTATGTGTCAGCGAACGAGAACAAGCGCGCGTTCTGCGCCGTGCCCCCTGAAGGGCTGAAGAATTAAGCGTCTCTTTCCTCCTTTACAATCACCATATATATAAAGCAAACGCGAACGCACGAAATGCCATGGGGGGATGAGAGGGAGGGAGGGGAGGCGACGTTTAGCTACGGCACCAAATGCGTAATTATATAAAAACGTTGCGAGGCGAGAAAGTGGTATAGACTTGCGACGCTGATCGGCGAGTGTCCCGTTCTGATCTCGTCGAAAACCTCCGAGCCGCCCCCAGAGGCACCGGCAACAATACCATGGTTAGATGCCATAAACTGCATCTCTGTGCGTGAAAAAAAACTACCTCCTCCTGTGTGCTATCGTAAAAACTGCATTTTATTGCTTAAACGCCGTGATGAAGATGCAACTACGTGCAGTATGTACACTCCCATGTTGCTGCCGCATCCGGTAATGTCAAATTTTCCCAGTGATTTCGAAACACACCTCAAAGTTGCAATCGGCCGTCTGGAACGTCACATTGAGTGTCAAATTCCTCGAAAGCGGATGAGAAGAATATGAGTAAACCGCTCCCTTACAGTTACACATACACTGTATTTCATACCCAGAATATTTGTTTTGCATAATCTCTTCCTGGTCAATTTCGAAAAAGAAATGTTGGAGGCAATGTGCAATGTGCTACGAGGGGTCTTAGGAGGATGAGTTAATTACGGCTCCGCCAATTTTGTTTTTGAACATATGGGGTGTTTTGCACATCATGTATGTGCATCATGCACAATATAGTTTTTTCTTCCAAGTTATTACTTCAGACTTCTACATCCCTGCTAATTCCAAGCAAACTCTCGTTGCGCGAAAATGAAAGAATACGAAGCAATCAGCAAGATGGCCGCGCTTTTTCATGTGTCGAAACATTGCTGAAATGAAAGTGCCTTCAGAGATATTTCTGCGTTCTTGTTTTGTTTTCCACATTCCCAAAGCTACAATATTTTAGATCTGGAAGTATCACTGTAATTATGTTGGAATAATTTTGCCAAAAACTATGACACAGTGTTTAACTCGTTAAATCCGAAAATGAAGAAATTATAAAAAATTATTCACCTCCAAGTTAAAGTCAAATCTGAGGCAAGCAAGCATTCTTCATTCAAATCGCCTTCATATTGACTTTGCTCAATGTTATGCACATATCATTGGCTATGCCGACAGCCGGGACCCCAACTTTGTAGCAACGCCCAACGCGTTTTTCGCATTCGTGAGGGGTTAGAGCGATAGCGCGTCTCTCAAACCACTCGCGAACACGGACGGCATTAGCATAGGGAATTGCATGGCTACAAAACCGTAAACCGTAAACTTTGAATACTGCCACGTGCCTGAGATTCTGCAGCATATCTTTGGAGACTAGCCTACCTATTTCCGAAAGCAGCAGATGCTGCCCGCGTTGCTCGCAAGTAACAAACGTCAAGATTATAAGAAGTTGCAATTCTGGGTGCTTGCCGTGACAGCATGGCAGCACAAACAGTTATGAGTGACGGTTGATTTTGTGCAGAACACAGGACTATACCTGAGGCTTTAGAGAGACCATTGCGTTATGTGATTATAGTGTCTATATACATAAAATTTTTCTTCCTTTGCTCAACATTTTTCATGAATTTTTTTCTTCTTTACACCCTGCCTTGTGCAGATTATTGGGCCAGAACATGCAGAATTGCCGCGCGACTGGCCGCTCGAGGCACTTTGCGTGCCTTTGCGGGCTTCTTTCACACTCGGAAAATTACTTTTATGTAGCGCGTATTGAGCAACAGAAAGCTGTATCGGTTGTTTTTCACGTTGCTCTAACACTTTCTCATTGACACTTTGATAATTAGGACAATACTTCTCGAATTAGATAGCGAATTACAATTACCTAATTAAATCTCAGTAACGAAAAAATTACTGGCGGCTCCTCCACTGTACTGCAAACAATACGCACTAGGTTTTTTTCGTGTAACGCCGTTCCTCTTTTTTTTTAAATCGTGCTGCGTGATAGCTGAGGCACCCTGTATGTATACATATATATACTGTACATGTGTACAGTATATGCAGCCCTTATATAGCCCTTGTGCACCGCAGCGCCCCTAGCGGTCTCCATGCAAACCAGACCTACGGACGATAGACAACGACGAGGGACTAGGCTGGGCCTTAAGGTGCTTCACCCCTAAAGCCACTGAGATGGGTTCGAGCGTGGGTACTAAGTGAAGGAAACACTATAGAATGCTGGTAGAGGTCAGAGTCATGAGAATGATTCGGCAAAAATGACAATGACTCAGCGAAAAAAGATTAACACTCAAAAATCACTGGAACGGGTTCGGACGGGGACACTAAGAGAAAGAAACACTCAATTATGATGGTAGAAATGACAGCTATGAGCATGACTCGGCAAAAATGAGAATGACTCAGCGAAAAAGATTAACCCTGACAAGCCACTGAAATGGGTTCTGAAAAGGGTACTAAGTGAAGGAAACACTAAAGCATGTAATAGAAGTCATAGTCAAGAGCATGACTCAGCAAAAGTGACAATGAATCAGCGAAAAAAAGTATAGCGCTCAAAAACCACTAAAATGGGTTCGGCCGTGGGTACTAAGGGAAGGAAACACTAAAGGATGCTGGTAGAAGTCATAGTCATGACTGTGACTGAGTAAAAATGACAATGGCTCAGCGAAAAAAGATTGACACTCAAAAACCACTGAAGTGGGTTCGGACTTCGGTACTAAGTGAAGGAAACACTAAAGGATGGCGGTAGAAGTCATAGTCACGAGTATGAGTGAAAATGACAATGACTAAGCGAAAAAATAGTAACACTCAAAAACCACTGGAATGGGTTTAGATGGCGTACTAGGTGAAGGAAAAGGCTCAGGTTGTTGGTCGAAGTCAAAGTCATGAACGTGACTGAGTGAAAATGACAATGACTCTGCGAAAAAAGATTGACACTCAAAAACCATTGAAGTGGGTTTGGACGTCAGTACTACGTGAAAGAAACACTAAAGGATGGTGGTAGAAGTCATAGTCATGAGCATGACTGAGTGAAAATGACAATGACTCAGTGAAAAAAACATTAACACTCAAAACACGGAAATGGGTTCGTACGTGCGTACTAAGTGAAGGAAACACTAAAGGATGACGATAGAAGTCATAGTCACGAGTTTGACTAAGGCTTTCGCCCTAAGGCCTCTTAGGTGTGTCTAAAGGGAATCCCGAGGACTCATGACATGAATGTCATAATATGCATGTCATGTAGTTCATGAAAGAGCCGCCTATGTCTTGGTGCTCTCGTGGTCGTTTCGTTAACTTGGTAATATATATTCTGATACGATTTGATAGCTTATGACACCTAAAGTGAAGATGTGCCTTTTAACATGCTGCTACTTATGGCGTTGCACAATTAATGGAAAACTCGCATGGTAGATCGGAATGGAAACCAATTGTATATTCACAGTCACATTTCTTTCGGACGGTAAGACGAATTGCAAATGCTGCACAGCATGTACGACTTACATCCTCCGACATCATAACAATAAATAAGGTTATAGCAAGGTTAGAGAATGTTTTTTTTTCATTTTTGATATCTGAAAAGAAATGTAAGAAGAACTATTATTGTTATAACCGCACACTGCTTCGCATAACATCGATTCCCACAGGGCGTGGGATCTGCCGGCTTTTTTCATCACCCAAAATATCTTCTCTCAGGCACATATTTTGCCAGCCAAAAGGAAATTCCCACAAATTGATTACGAATTAAAGGCCGAACAACCATTTGCATGTAGTAAACTATTGCAGTTTTCATGTCTGCACTTAGCCCTTTCGGAATGGAATCATCGCCCAAGTATTATCGCTGAAATAACTGACCGTATAATATTCAAAAAACACTTAATTAAACATTCGGTAATTAGAAACAATAATAGTTCTTCTTACATTTCTTTTCAGATATCAAAAATGAAAAAAAAAACATTCTCTAACCTTGCTATATCCTATTTATTATGATGTCGGAGGATGTAAGTCGTACATGCTGTGCAACATTTGCAATTCGTCTTATTCGACAACATCATACACGAATAATTCTTACATTATACAAACATTAATCTTACATCCCCCCCCCCCCCTATGTAATGTCCAAGCTGGGCCTTTATGGTAAATAAATGAAAAAAAAACAGCAAGAGAGTTTCCTAGTTTGCATTTGTGTTGCATCATTGAAATGTGAAGTGGCAGAATACGATCAATCAGAAACATTTTTCTTAGTCCTCTCACATTTTTCCAAGATGGCAAGTGGTTCTTAGGTTTAAATAAATTGCCGGTCTGATGCATGCACATTGTGTGGACGCCGAGGTATAGGTATATATTCCGCATTTTAGAGCTATTTCACTGTTAGCTGAATTTCATCGTGGAGTAGAAAAGAAGGAACGTGTTGCACCCATATTCTGTATTCATTCCAATTTGGCGAATCGTATATAAATAAACTTTAGGAAGAACCGAGAGATACCAACGTAAGTTATTTAATCTTTATTTCGTCGCCGTAGTTTGGGTATCTGACGAGGTATAAACGATGCAGATTTATTAGACTTATTCCTGATACAGACTGTTTTGTATGGTGTTGCGCGGCAGTTTCAGACAGCTCTATCTATTGAATTCGAAGTGAGCCTAGAGTTCACTAATACGACATTATCACAACAGGCACGAGAAATGTCGTTACACTTTATTGCTTACTTCACTATCTTACCTCTCACTTGTCACCTGTATTCTTACATTATACAAACATTAATCTTACATCCCCCCCCCCTATGTAATGTCCAAGCTGGGCCTTTATGGTAAATAAATGAAAAAAAAAGAAAAACAGCAAGAGAGTTTCCTAGTTTGCATTTGTGTTGCATCATTGAAATGTGAAGTGGCAGAATACGATCAATCAGAAACATTTTCTTAGTCCTCTCACATTTTTCCAAGATGGCAAGTGGTTCTTAGGTTTAAATAAATTAATTCACTGATTATGATAAATTAATATCACTGATTATGATAACTGTCCCTGCATGAAATGCAATGTGCTACTGCAGAAGTAATTGTTTGCTTCTCTGCATTCTCTAGACGAACATGCCGAGGGAGTTCATCTACTTGCTTTTGATTCTCCTTGCATTTTTCTGTAATATTGCAGGTAAGTGACCTTTATGAGTACTAAAGTATATAAAATCATTTTACACAGTATAATTTTAACGGCTCAAAGCATCCCTGCGTGCAAAAACATCATGTTGTCTAAGTGCATCGACTTGAGATTTAGGTAATAATTTAAACTGCAATTAAAAGTGTAGGAAAACGTGGTGGTTCCCAATGTGGCATGCCATTGTATCTACATTCATTCGGTAAGGGATTGGAAAGTGTTGACAGGCCACTGCGGCGTCCAGCCTACGCCTCGTAGAACAATATTCGGGCATGCGCGTCACGTGACATTATGCCAGTCACGGCATGACCCGCCGGGCAGCCGGCTTCCCGTCGCCTTCGTGCACCAAGATGCGGTTTGCACAGAGGACCTGAATAAGATATTGCATGCATGCATGCATACATTGTGATAGGAATATCGCGTGCATTATTTCCTAAGGGACTAAATGTGTCACGGTATATTGATGCCAGGAAAAGCTGACGTACCAAGTGAATACGTGTTCATGCATTTTACGTGATTCCCAGTTTTTCAGCCAGGCAAGTTAGTATTGACTTCTTTTCGTTCTATTGCTTTAATTTTTGGGCGGTGATTTGCATACCTGAACAGCCTGATTTATAGTTGTATGGTCAAATGGGTTCGGGTATCGAAGCAACAAAATTACAAAGTGAAAAACAAAGGTCAATTTCAGTCAACTACTCGTTTATGTACTGCTCACAACAAACTCACTTCCACTTAGAATACATATTACATTAGCGATACCCAGGAAGAAAAGCACACTATAAAGTAACACAGTGACATAAACGCACTAAACTTTGAATGCGGGAATAATCAGAAAGCGCCAGAGTGTCTCGCCGCCTCAGTTCCTGTCTTGGTTTTGCGCTATTGTTCTTCATTTACATTACCAACAAGCCCAAACTGCTCTCGTCAACCAGAGGTTATTAAGGGTTCAGTTTGATATACCTCATGGGGAGGTCTCCGTTTCAAGGCTGCTTCAAAACCGCGTCGTTGACACAAAAGGGTCCTCTTAGAATAACAAGCGATAATGCCCACCAAACCGTGATTAAGGGTGGAAGAATGATAAGCAAGTTAACTGAAGCGATAACGATTATACGAGAGGTGAATTAGGTGAAGAGTGAATTGA
>NC_051160.1:51676798-51719552 GCF_013339745.2 Dermacentor silvarum
GCCACTCTTCTGGCCTGATGATTCTCCGGGTGCACGTTTTTAGGAAGCGGAAGCGTGAGGAATTTGTTCCGCCACTCCCGAGGAATATTTTGTCGTACATCCACTTGTTGCGGGAAGTAGATGTTCAAATCCTCCAAGAACCTACGGCCCGTCTTGGTTGTGGCCAATCGCATTACCTGGCTTGTAAGATGGGCGCTAATCAATTCAACAACCGTATTGTGTACTCCAAGTTGTAGCAGATGCTCCGTAGATGTTTTCATGGGCAGACCGAGCGTCTTTTTATGAGCCGTTCGAATGATAACGTCCATGTGGTTTAGATCGCTCTTCCTTATCCGAAGGTACGGGGCCACGTACACTATACGACAGAGGATAAACGCCTGCGCTAGCCTAAAGGTGCCCTTTTCTTGCATACCCCTCTTCTTGGTTGTGATCCGAGATATCATACGGATGACTTGCTGACACACCGTTCAGAGCTTAGTGATTGCGGCTGCGTTCACGCCCTTGTTGTTAATGAGCAGCCCCCAAATACGTAGGGCCTTCCACCTCGAGAATAGGTGTGTCGCCGACCGAGATTTCCAGCGGTGCTGTATCCTCCCTTCCAGTGCAAGACGAGGAGCTCCAACTTGTCCGGGGAACAGCGCAGTCCGGATTCTGCTGCGTAGTTTTCAACAGTGGTGGCAGCCTCCTGGAGGACCACCTCCCTATGGTTATATCTACCGCGTAAAGGGCGTGACAAATTCCCTTTATGGCACATAGTTTTTCCGGCAGGCGCATGAGGCCAACATTGAAGAGCAGTTGAGAAAAGACTGCTCCTTGAGGCGTACCCCTGGTGCCCATGAGTATCGGCTCGGACCTCGTGTCGCGAATATTGATGTGGGCTTGCCTATCTTGCAAGAAGTCCTTGATGTAATAAGAGGCGCGCTTTCCGCAATGAGCACCCTGTAGATTTTCCAGAACCTTGGAGTGTGTCACATTGTCGAAAGCCCCCTTAAGATCCAGAGCCAGTATGGCCCTACTGTTGCACTTGCGCGGGGGATCGATCACGTTCATTTTCGAGGGCAGTAATACGTCTTGGGTTGACAAGTGTGCCCGAAACCCGAACATCGTGTGAGGCAGAAGGTCTTGGTCTTCTACATACGCCAAAAGGTGCAGTTGCACCGCCTTCTCCATAATCTTCCCTGCGCACGATCTAAGCGAGACTGGCCTAGGTTATTGATGGTAACCTCCTTTCCAGTCTTGTGAATGAAGCTTACGTCAGCCGTCTTCCACATTCTGGGTAGCTTTCCACTTCTCCAGCACTCGTTGATGTATTGCTTGAGATTTTCGAGCGCCTGCCGATTAAGATTGGCAAGCAATCCCACCGTCACATTGTCGTTTCCTGGCGCCGTGCTCCGCCTTATGGCCATAAGCGCCGCCTGTTTTTCCTTGACCTTGAACTCCCGATCCAGGTCCGGATTCTCCATACCTTCATACTCGCGCACTGACTCGTTGTCTTTCAGTGTACAGATATATTTGCTGGGGAGGGCTGCAACCAGGTGCTCGTCCATGCCCGCGATGCCGTGCAGGGCTCTCTTGAGGTTACGTTGCTGCTCCCCGTGCGACTTGGTGGGCTCTATCAAACATCTAAGCAGACGCCACGCCGCCTTGATGCCGAGGCTGCCTTTCAAGGAGTCACATTTGGCCAACCAATTTCTTTCGGCCAAGGTTCATGCATACTCTTCCGCTTGCCATGTTAATTCAGCGACCTTGACCTTGAGCTTGCGGTTATACTTTTGCCTCTTCTACCGCCGCGTTAGACCTCTTCTCGCCTACCATACGCTTGAAACAGCGAAGCTGGGCGATCGTAGCCCAGCATTTTCCGGAAGTGCGCGCGAACTTTTCATCGTATTACTCATGATGATGATACTTTTTTTGCGCGTCCCGGACTTGCAGGCCGTCACTGCGCATTGCATAGCGCAGCTTACAACACCGATGCCGCGTTACGGGAGACCCGCTCCGTGAATGCGTCTAAACCGCTTTCATAGCTCGCAAAACCTCTTCACCTCGCAGATCACAAGCGTACGAACGCCCCAGCTGTGGACGACGACGACGCTCGAACGCAATCATATGGTTCGCATAAATGCATGCTATGCAGGAGTGGCTGTATAGCCTAGTGGTTACGATGCACGCTCTGGGACCGCGGGTACGCGGGTTCGAATCGCTCCTGGGCAAGATAGGTTTTCTTTACTTTCGTTATAGTTTCTTGCTACGTAGCAGAGAGAGAGAAAATAGCACCTCTTATTCTTCACAACCACAATCTCTCTTGCTACGCACCACAAATTGCGGCTGGCTTAATCAGCTTCGCTGTTACAAAACGTAAACTCTATACCACACTAGTTCATTGTTTACCATTCAACAGCACTCACTGCACCTTTACGTGTGATATTTTAGAGTAAGTACATGTACAGTTAAACCTGCTTACAACGAGGCTCCATAAAACGAATTCCAGGATATAACGAAGTCTTCTATTCCCCGCCGTTACTCCATAGAAGCACATGTATTTGAGACCTCTACGTAACGAAGTGGCAGCGGGAGACCCCCTCGAAATAACGAATTTTCCCCGCCGACAACCTACAGATTTCGCCCCAAATTTTGTCATTTTTGCGCAAGCAGCAACCGGAAGCACCTTCTCCGCCGCGACAGAATACGAAGCGGCGGCGTCGCGCTTGGCGCGCTCGAATTCACGGCGACCGCGAGGTGAGAGCGAGCGCACGTGTGCGTGCCTTCGCGAGCGTGCGCGAGGCGGACCAGCATCCCTCGACCCGGCGATCTGCCGCCGCGGGCGTGACCTTTCCCCTCCCTTCATTCAAACCTGATCCTGCAGCTTGCTGCAGCTGGCCTTGCCCGCGAAGCCGGCACTCTCCTTTTCCAGTTGATGTTGCCGAAGAAAATAAAAAGTTCTTTTTTCGACGCGCTGGCAGCGCCACCCTTTGGTTACTGCACAAGTCTCTGCTCTTCACTTCACTAACCTGGCACCAGGTGACACTATATAATGGCCGTTTATAGGGTGCCTCAATGCCAGCCCTGCCGTTCAGGGTGGAGACAACTCCGCTGGCGCCGCCATATTGAATCACACGAGCTCAGACTCAGCTACGCTTGCGTTCATAAATAGTGTTATTCGCGGCGCGCTTCCAAGTGCTTTGCCTTGATGAGGATTTTTTTATCGGTGTCGCATCTGCACATCTTTATAACCAATAGCCGTTAACTCGTCGAAGGTAGAAGACGTAAATGTATGGCGCTGGGAACATGCCCCAAGTTGCCTAATTCAATCAGATTTAATATGCCGTGTGTATGTTTGAAATACGCACTATTTTTTGCGCTTCGATGTTTGGTATATAAAGTTTGCGACCCCCTGTGTGTGGAAGTTCTTCTTTTTCGCTGTTGTATTTTGGTTTACACGTCACGCCTCCTTTACTGTAGCCAGCCACTCGCGCACGGCGTTTAGTTTCCCTTGCGTTGCGCGTGCTCTTCACGTTCATTGCAATTAATTGACGATATCTACGCGCAATTTTGCTTTTTTTGCCCACAAAACTGTGTGCTGACAGGATTAAGCTGGTGTAAAAATAACTGCGATGTGAAAATAAGGTTTAGTTAGTGCTGTAGAGAAACATGTAACGTAACTTGTCTGTGTCAATCTTGCGTAGTACACACAAGAAACCAAACGATGCACAAAATACATTTACTTAGTAATGTCTAGTACAGTCAATCATGAAAGAGATATGTACATGAAAAATTATATGTACTGTGTGGCGCCTGAAGGTTGTGTTGAAAGACGAGATAAAAAAAATTCGCAAGGTAGGCACGACACACACAATGCGGGATAGGGAGAGTTTTTTTTTAATTTATTCATTACATGGGAGGAGGGATTTCAAGTGAGTACATCAACCTTATTACACACAATATAAATCGAAAACAAGAAAACGCAACAGGGGGCAATATTAATCAAGACATCCAGCCAGAATACATCAGCTACCATCGAATACGTCGCATCAGCCAAACACATCGATGGCGAGTACAGAACATTTTATAAATAACCATTAGAACACTGATAACTACATTGAAAAATAAACAACACTACATACATATCGCGTACAAAAACCGTAAATGAAACTAAGACAGTCAAATACAGATTAGCAATGTTTTTCACTTCGAAAATAGAGTCCATGATGATGTAAGGCTGTTGACTTTAACAGACGGCGCTCATTCTGTCGATTTCTCTCGTATTTGTCCTCTTCAAAGTGTTTCTAAGTACAAGTAAAACAACAAAAGTGATTATTGATATGAAAAGTTGCCTTGTAAATACAGAGAACCCATTACAGTGCTTAAAAATAAATTTTCGCAGAAGTAATGCTGTATTACCTCGCTTCACATGTTTCGAAGAAATGCGCAGGCTACAGCAGACACCATGCCAGAAAGCGCCGAAACATTTTGGTCCCATGATGCCCCTTAACTCTACTACACCTGGGAATACCGTGCACAGGCATTTAAAGACCGTCACAGTACCCACTACGATCGGGAATGAGCACGAATGACCATCTACAAATATATTCGTCTAAAAATCAGCTATATAACGTAACAACCTGAGATCCGCAAGATATCTGCTGGGAAATCAGAGAAAATCACAATGCTTCGATTGCCACGTACACAACAAAGCACTGCGTTCTTTATTCCGAAATAACCAGTAGGGAAAAAAGAAACTGGGAAAAACAAAAAGAAACAACAGACACACACGATGTGTGCTTCCCGTGATAAAGTAAAATAGGTGGTTTACATGATTTGTAGCTAATGTAAGACTATTTCGCGGCGAAGCATCTTCGTCAGTCCTTAAAGTAAGGGTACTACTCGCATAGACTGCGCCAATCAAAACGGCAAAAGCCTATGCGACGCGCGCTCGCAAACCATGGGCTACTCAGACAGCATCGGTGCAGTGCTTAGTTCGTGAGTGAACGTAGGTACGTGAGCGAGGATCAGAGAATACTTTCTTATTTAAATGAAAAACGTGGTGCGATAGTCTAAACTTTCTTGACACTTACCTCGCAAATGTAGGAGCTATCCGTTGCCTTCCAGTGATACCGCTTTACTTGGGCTTCCCATATCTTCCTTCGCTCTGGGTCCCGGGGGAAGCGTAAACAATGAAGCCCTTTACGCGTCGATCCGGTGCACTTGGGAACACAACAGCCCGTCATGTCGACTTGATGCACTTGACAAGCTTGTCATTCATGCGGCTGAACACTGTCCAGCAAGTAGAAGCGTCAGCGAAGCATCCCCGCGCACTGTGTCTCGATAAGGACCGGCACCAAGCAATCGCTCTGATTCAAGATGGCGTCGCAGCGAGAAAGCGGCGGCGCGGGGGCGGTCAAAAGATGGCACCATACTGAACGGTGGCGCAGGCATCGAGGTACCCTAGCCGTTTATAGTCCGACGTAATGCGAGCGCGCGCACGCTGCGTCTCGTTGGCAAAAACGACCCCCTCTATACATGGCTTGCACGTGACGTCACGTCCGCCCGCGCCACTGCGTCCGCGCCATGCCGGAGCACCGCGCGCGCCGCCTTCGCATCTGATCGCGTGCGCTTATGCGGTCTCACTGTGTTTTCTAAGCGGATTTCACCGCTCCTCGCGAGAAATGCCACCCGTTTACAGTAGGCCTGCGTTTAACGAGGCATTTTACGCAGGACTGATCGGTTCGGCGCGTGCACGATATCGAGAAAAAGTGAAACTGTGCGACGATGTGGACCCGTACACGTTGCGACTGAGTGCGGATACGACGCCGGATGTTAGCGCTTTCCCCGAGATCTCACGCGGATGCATTGTAAACTGCCTAGTTTTCTCTTCAAGCTTCGCGACACTGGAGGAAATGAAGGCTTATAAATCGCTTGAATCCCACAACTACTTCACAAGCGGTTGGGTGAAAACACTGTCGGCGAAGCGGCTGCAAGGAGAAAAGGTGCTCCTACTACCAGATGTAGGCTGCAGCCCCCGTTTTCCATGCCGCATTTTGTTTATAGCATTCAGAGGCATTCCCTGGTTAGTCAGTGGTGCGTGCAGAAGACACGCAGGATTGGAGCTTGGTGCAGAGAAGAAACGAACTGATACTGTCCATTTAACAATCACGCAAAAACGGAGTTTATGTGCTAGGGTCTGAAATTTTTCAAACAGGATATGCAGCTTGCGCGAGTGTTTTGTGGCTGGGAGAATGATGTGCGTACTTTCCATGCTTTATTTGGATCGATATTTCTGCATTGTTTACATGTATGTTTTGATTTCAACAGTTTTCAATGGGCTGTCTGTGTATGTGCGGTCGTCGTCACCGTCGTCGTAGCGGTTTTCGGGTGGCGTTGCGCCGACTCCAAAAGCTCTTGCCGGTGCAGCGGTCACCGCGTCGACCTCGGGAGTCGTTCGTTTAAACCATCGACTTGCAGCACGCTCGTAGCGCGCAGTGCCTTCATTATTTGCTTTGTAGCCTAGCAAAAGCGTTGGCGCCCAGTCCGAGTTCGTTTCTTCACAGAGCTTGGACAGTCTTCCTACAAATGCAAACAAATGTGATTCTAGTGCAGCGTTAAGTGCGCATTATGTAATATTGCGAAGGCTTAGCTGTTACGAAGTGGGCGCCGCACACTCGCATGTTTGGGAGATCGCCCTTGAGATCAGCACGCTTGATACGCGAAAGCCACAGGCTGCGCCGCTTCGAGCTAAGTGCTTTCGTTCGTTCGTCTTGCCATTCCACAACCTTCGGAAGCCGAAAAAGGTTCGTGTTTGCCGACTACTTCCTCGAGCTGCTTTTACTGCGGTTGCAACACCCAACAACTGCGCAAATAGCCATTGCAAAACAGTGCCATTCGCACACGACTAACAGCGTGGTGCCATATGGTGGTGCTCCGGGTGCTCCGGCATGGCGGAAACCTAACCCAGCATTGGCGGAAGTGACGTCAGTGCAAGCCATGTATAGTCGAGCGCACCGGCGCAGCCAACGTAACCGGGGCCTTCCGACACGCCCCCGACGAACCCGGTGCTGAATTGGCTCCTGACTCACTCGCGCGTTGGTCGCGCCGACTGCGCCGACCCACAATGCAACTTCCCGCGAAGAAATAAAGGCGCCCACTTCGCTTCGCCGACGGTCGCAGACAGCCATTCAAAGCGGCGCGAGGGCTTGGGATCGTTCTGCGCATGCTCTGAAGATAACAGCAAACCAACGTTACTATTGACCCTTTTCGCGGAGCAGTTTGTTTGAGAGAAACGAGATGGCGCTCACGGCAGCGCGCCATACCTCTCCTCAGCGACCGCGCACGAATACGAAACCATTACCGCTTCTACCTTGCTTCTGTGAGATCAGCTGTCGGAAATGCTACTGAGTTTTCGCTAACACACCGTGCCCCAATCATGCTAGATTCAATCATGTGGATTGAAGACGTGTGCAGTAGTTGGCTGCAAAATAGTGACTGACGTTTTAAGGAATGGAATGAATCTGTGTGGCCAAGTTCGCGGACCGCTGCTGCAACTGTCCGAACGTGTTACCGGCACTTCGAGATGTACGGCTTTTCTCGAGGATACAGAAATTTGCTCATCCGCCAGCCTTGTATCGCTAACCTTCAAAGAAGGGGCTTCATCCCCAGAACGTCTGCAAGAGTGAGTACCACTCGTTAAACAATGACAAATGGAGTAGCGCCGCTTCCTGTCATAGTATGTTTCGCGCGCGTTATCTATAGACATCTGTCCCAAATGGCAGGAAAACTTACGCCCACTCTATCGCCGACGCATCAAGAATAAGTGAATGGGCACACACTTGAATATATGCGCACTGTATACGCACAATAAATGACGGACTACACCTATGGCGCACGAATGGTCGAAGCTGAATGTTTCGTGATGATCCACAAGAGTAAGCGAGTTACTAGCTGTAATATATATTTTGCTACAAGGTATTACAATGTACAAAACAGCTACGTTTCAAGCCTTGTACGCAGCAAGAACAAATCAATCGGAACTGAGCACACCCGCGAGCAATTAGGCAGAAAATAATCAGGTAGTGGCCGCACCGAGGTACTTCACTGAGTCAGAAACTGACAAGCAACTGCTTCAAAATATTTGCCGAATAAAGAACAAAAAGCAAAACACACTAATCCTGACTAAATTCATAATCGGAAAGCTTGAATAGCTTGGAATACATATTTAGCCCGGCTTTTAAAACAAGCACCATATACGCTGCTTGCGCCGTTTGGACATAGCTTAATCAGCACCGAAAGCGCTTTTGCATGTTCTCTGAAGCTGTGATGAAAGCTTCGTGTCGTCCACCTAGTCACCGTCTACGATATCTCCGAAAACAGAAGTTTTCTATGCCGCGCCGGCGTCATACACTTCCATTGTAAACAAGGAGGCAACGGAGGCAGTTGAGGCAAGCAGTGGACGCGTCACCACGTGATCAAACATGGCAGCGCCCACGGGATCGCCGCGAAAAGGGTCAATACTCGCGGACAACTTTCTGTGGCAATGAAGGGAAAGCTACGGAGGCAAAGCGCGCAGAAGCGAGAGCGCTTCTGAAAAGAGTCGCTAGTTTTAATCCACGTTGGTTTAGGCTGGGGAAGAGAAAACATAAACAGCTTATTAACAACACTTAAATAAGACAGAACACACCACTGAGCGTAAAAGTTTACTTATTTTGCGGCTTTCACCTTCTTCGTCTGGGTAAACGCGAAACCATCGCATGTGAAAGCTGCGTCGATTCAGCGTCCGTTCCGAGCAACCAAAAGCACTGTCAAACGCTGCCGGACTACTTGGCGCGCTAACACATGTGCAGCATCCATGCGCCCGTAGCTTTCCCTTCATTGCCACAGAAAGTTGTCCGCGAGTATAGAGTAGCAACGTTGCAGCCGACGGCGCGCGCGTCGGACTATAGAGGAGATGGCGTTTCGGCTGGCACAACGCAAGCGGCGTAGCGTGAGTGGCCGCGAACAACGCTCGCGCGCCGATAACGTCGGACTGTAAACGGGCCTTACACGACGCTACGACTCCATCGGTAAGCGGTAAGAATCGAGTAAATACGGTAAGCGTTTCTTTTTCGAATTTTCATGCCGAACCTGCATATAACGAAATCGTCTTTATAACGAAGTTTTTCGGGAATTTGTCAATTTCGTTACATCGAGGTTTAACTGTAGTATCGATGCTGGTTTGGCGATTGCTCCCAACCATCTTCACAGATGTTTCCATTTATTGGGAACAGAACAGTTGTAACGTATAATTGGAATAATGAAATTAAAATCAAACTACGTATACGTCAGTGTCACAGCTCTGAAGCACTGAGTGCTTAGGTACATTTTCAATAAGCCAATACTCTGATTCCCTGCGTAGACCTATCCTAGGGCCGACATGTTTGCCATCATTTTACAGAGTATCATACATGTGAATTTTTGGCAGTTCTCGCTTTGATGAATTGCTTAAGACACCAGGCAATATACTTTCACATGAATAACATTGTTTTCCGAATAAGCTATTGTATGTCATGAAGAGCTTAGCTGTACACAGTTAGCGCTAAATAGCTCTCGAAATCTTGTTCATTTTTTAACGCAAAGATTTTCCACTGAACCCACTCGAACATTCGTGATTTTGGCTACTCGATGAGTGGTACAGCTGTCTTGCCGAAAATCTCTTACCTAAAAGTATTGATTTACGGGATTGAAGCTCGGTCTGCCACCACATTAGCCCGATGCTCTAACCAAAAGGACGCAATCGCCCGTATACTTCCATCGTGCACACGAAAACTAGCTCTCCCAGATGATTTCCATGTGTGTCACATTCCGCAGCACAGGTGCGTGAAAGCGCAAGCGCAGGTGCTAAGTTTCATTTCTGAAGAACTAAATGAGAAATCTAATCCTTGACATCTAACTCGGTGAGGCGGTAGCTACTTAGGCGAGAATAACATTCCTATTTCAGTATTTAATGTAGTTACACAAATTACCTTTTTAAATAGTCGCCTTAAAGCACATTTTTACATTTACGAGTTGTAACTGGTGAGTTCGCGAGGCGTATCCTTTCTAACAAATTCTCAAATCTACACCGGTTTCGACAATATACATTCAATCGGTGCGACGGAATGCATTGACATTTTAGCTATTCTTGTGCTTCAATCCATATACCAGCAATTTCTTTAACACGTAGGTGGAACAACAGCGCATTTTTACCGCATGTTTGAGGGTGCATAAATCGAAATTGGCGTCATGCCCAAAAATCGTTCCAGGTTTATATACCATGCAATCTCACTAATTGGAGTTCGTAGGTTGGAATACGTACCGTCAATTATTTTAAATACTTTTTTAGTGGAATTACGTTCATCATTCAGTGAAACATTTTGATTTTGCATAAAAGTATTGACCGCCTCACCGAGTTAAAAGTTTAGCTTAAGCGTTCGAGTTGTGCTATCTGCCAAACGCAAGCTTTAAAACACAGATGCAGCTAAAAAAACACCTGATAGACAATACAGAAAAAAGTGAAATGTAAACTACGTCCATATAGGGAATATACGTAATATACCATTTTGAACGTGAGCTTTAGAACAGATATTATTGAAATAAAATCACGAAGAATACATGGTATGCTATGTTGAAGATTTTCGCAGTACGCGTTTTAAGTGTAGTTATCCGGACAAAGTAGAATAGCTGCATCTAAATAAACAAATATTTATTCGAAAGGCGCTAATACTCTACATTTAGACTCACATTTGATTAGAGTCAAGTTGTGTGATTGCTGTAGAGATAAGTGCAAGAGGAAATGTGCTGCTCATCTCACTCGGTGCGAGAATATCCGCGCGTAGCTATCTGGTACACTGTAGCACAACAAAGGGATGAGACAACAGGAATTTCTCTACAAAAAATGCGCCATTGTCCGACACTTATTTGTTCGGAATTCCGATCGTTGCAAGCAGGAAGTACAGTGCAGGGATGCCTGCTGCTGACGTAGACGGGGTCACCTGTCGCATTTAAAGCAATTTAATGAAGATCTACACTAATTTAAAGAAATTACGTTCTGAAAAAGAACGTGCAAATCCAAGTGCAGCGTCTGCCATGGCCTTGCCGGCTATCTCCGCGAGGGAAGCCGAGCCTTTAATAAGTTTCACTCTGTGCGTTGGCAGGCTTCGTACGAACATACTATCGTCTGTACGTCGTTGTCTATGGCAGTCCAGAATATATAGCTTCTGCCACAAGCCTTGGTAGCCCCAATGCCACGATGACCTGCATACAAAAACTACATACCTCTATTGCCTCCTGCAGTATTCATGATAACCAGTGAAAGCCATGTATTGCATCCCTGACGAATTGCGAGCTCTGCGACTCTTCCGTGGTGAGGATTCAATTCTTCTTTAGTTTTTGTACGGTGCAATCTTGCGCTTTGGTGTATTATTTCCAGAGAAGGGCGTCTTCTATGGGAAACGCCGGAAGTACTTCTGCTTTTTGAGGCGGGTGTGGCAGGGCCTCGAGTATGTCAACGACTCCAGGTTCATACGGTTCTCTAATGAATATGGGAAGAGGCAACCGGCCTAATGGGTCTTCATTTTGGTGTAACTTCCTGAACTGGTACTGCAGATTGTAGTCGTAATCTGCTACCTTCACACACCACTTTGTCATATGGGGGGAGACATCCTGCGACACTGGTTTTCTCGATCCCATGATACCCAGCAAGGCTGATCATCGGCCACAAACTTCAATTTGGGAATGGCGGTGTGCTTGTTGAAGTCGTCTGCCTCTACACCACGGCAAGTGAATATCTGTCTAATTGAGCATAGTTGCGCGCTGCTGGGCCCAACGTGCGTGAAGCGAATGCTATTGACGCCACTTTTCTTACCCTGTTCTTCCGTGATAGAAGAGCTCGAATTCCGTAGGGTGAATCATCACACTAGATCGAAAGTTACTTTTTCTCATCGTAATGTGTCCAAACAGGTATTTGGCTGTTTTAGCTCGTCGCTGTTTCCTGTCCACACAGCATTTCTTTAAAGCAGCTCATACAGCATGAATGCGGCTGTGGCTCTTCGTACTAGAAAACGGTCATTAGTAATATAATGTGGTTTCATGGTTTCGAAAGCGTTAAGAAATAGGGCTAATAGCGGTAACAAACACAGATGATAGCTTTATGCGTGAGTTATTGCCGAAGTGGGCTTGAACGTGTTGAAAATCATGTAACGTAAGATAATTACGTTTACGACGAGGCACATATTTGCAAAGTCGATGTAGTAATTAAACAAATTATTATGCAAAGCAAATTATCTACCTTTCTGCTAAACAAAACGTGTGGCTGGTCGCAATATAAGACTTTAGACCTGCCGTCCGAGGTACTAGTAACAGTTTCGAGAAATGGAAAAAAATTCACGCTCGTCATTACTAGAGACCTGATTTTAGGCAAATGCCTTCTTTGTTCCTTGCGCTCCTATCGCCCCACTTTGATATATGAGCATAAATTGGAGGTTAAGAAGGGCTTTTATATTGTTTTTATAGTGCCTATAAATGCCTATTTTTGCGTTTGTGCCTAAATGCCTATAAATGCCTATAAATGCCTATTTGCAATGTCGGCGCCTATAATATGAACACTATTTAGCCTCAAGTTTCACTTTCGAGTGCAGTTAGAGACCTTTATTCATGTTACCGGGCAACATTGGCTGTTCGGAACTCTATGGAGTTCAACCTAGTCCTTGAGTTCAACCAACTCCCGGAAAACTGCTAGCAGCATTGAGATGGGACGCGCTGGCCAGCATACGCCGCCGCGCTGACATTGCGCGAGCGGTCGGCGAATGCGAAACCGCGGAGAGCCGTCAGGGGAAAGGAGAGTGAAGAGCAAAATAAACGAAAAAATGTGATGTGCACACGGCTTTTGTGTTGTTTGTAATTTACTTTTTAAGGTATTCACCGCCTTCGGGCGTTCCTTCTCAGCGTACGAGATCATTTTCAGTGACAAGAGGCTCAATTGTGAATCCAAAAATCTGGAGGTGGTGGTAGTTTGCTATTGTTTCCACAATCTTCACAGTGATTCTTAGACTACGTTCTGCGTGATCTCCAAACAGATTTCTTCAAACATGTGTACTTCAAATGAGTGGAAGTGTCTTTGGCAGTGTTGGGACGTCTTGCCTGTTCGGATAATGTCATTGTATATGAGAAAATTGCCAAGAGTTGTGCCTAACCGTCCTCATGTAAGAACATCTTCTTAAACCGTAGTCTCTCTTGCATTTGTTTTTTGTCTGTTTTTGTTGTGTCTTAATTAATTGCGTCAGGTAGCCATAAAGTATCGCTTTTTTATTCAGTATTCCCAGCTTTCAAGTATTCTTTTTCATGCCTGTTTCACTATATGCGACGCTCGAGTACAGTCGCCATTGAACATGAATATGAGCAGTGTGCTTATTGAATTAAGCCAATTGATCCTCATTAGTCCAGCAGTTTTATGAGACAATTGCACGACTATGCTAAACTGTTGGCGCCTTTGTGCCGTCATAGAGAATAACATTTCTTGTTTTCCTATCGTAGATATAGGCCGCGCACGTCTTCATATGAAATTATTTGCATTTATGTAAAATTTTATTGTGCCTATATTTACAACCTTGGAGGCCTAAAACGTTGTTCTGCCTGCCTATTTTTGGCGCCTAAAACGCGCTTTTTTAATGCCTAAAGATCCGGCCTCTAGTCATTACTGCTGCCCAATTTATTCCGGCCCATTTCAATCAGAGAAACGAAACTGAGCAGGTGCCCACCCATCATTAACTTGACTGTTCGCACCTCACCGTCGCACGAGCATTAGCTAGAGTGATCACAGCACGATATACGTGGTCATTTGAATATACTAGTGCTACAACGAAATCACCGAGCAGTCTTTGCAAGATAGCTACACCGTACATGCACGAAAACCACTGTGACATCTAGCAGACGACACCTAGAACAATCTACTGTACACAAAATGTAGTTCCGATAATGACTGCACTTGATTTCGCAAAATAGATAGTACTCGAGAGTATGCCGTACATGCTGTATTACCATCCTGTAGGCTCACATTTTAATAACTAACACAGGGAAGGTCAATCGACCGCGTCAAACAGTCTTCAATTTGCGCGCGAGTGCGCAACGCAGAAGCACAGAGTCTGCAAGGTGATGCCACACGCGAGAGAGCACCACTTACGAGGCACGTAGCCCGGATTTGTTTTCGGGGGTGGGGGGCAAGGTGAAATTACGGGAAAGAAACGCTTTCCACGGCAAGAAAAAAAGGAAAAAATGCCCGGGAATGGACCAGGCGCTTAATTATTCGAAGAGCACGGGCACAAAGTGGAATGCAGCAGAAGAGGCGAGTTAATCCGAGATGGAAAGCAAGTTTTTGACAATGCAATAAAGCTAGTGCGTGTGCACCAGCCAGAACACTTTCCAACCAAAACATATCCACCAAGAAGGGACATGCAGAGTCAGTGACGAAAAAATGAGCGACAAAAAAAGAAATACAAAGCAATCAGGAAACCACTTACGGAGATGTGCGACAAATAAAAAAAAAATTGTCAGGCGCTTTCTCTACCCAACTTCTCACTCTTTGTCTCAACAACAGGCCTGCGAGAAGAAAGTGAGCCATTTTATGACAGGAATTCTTTAAAAAAACAGACATATTTGGAAAAGAGTTTCATTGAACAATAAAAGAACCAAAACAGAAAGTGGGTGCTTTCGTGACACAAAAGATGAAGAACGCTAACATTGGTTTCTACAGCAAGCAATTTTAAACAACGGCATTGTGAATGGTATTACGATATTGTGAAAGCCAATGCAAAATAAAACTTAAAAAAAACATGTAGCTTAGCGGAAAAGAGCGGTTCACGCTCATTCGGTGTCACCCGTTGCCGTCTTGTGGTATTCAGTCCGTGCATGATTCTCCGATGTCTCTATGGCATCCTTCCACTTCGCAAACGGAACACTTACGAGGTTCCTACATGACTAGTGAGAGCTTTTACCCGCTCCGCTCTTACGACAAAAAAGTACGCAAGTTTTGCAGAGAGCTCCCATCCGCACATGAGAAAATGCAAGCCACTCATATCTGTGCAGCCAGTGAGACAGAAACGTGCACCTTTTCCCGTTTTTGGTTACCGAGATTTTATACTTGTAGCTCGGGGGTGGCATCCATACGTTAGAGTATGCCCGTTCTCTGATGTCATCGGGTATGTCAGTGTTACTGACAGTGTTGGCTGACAGTGTTATTGACAGTGTGGGCTGACGGTTTCCACATCGTCTTCGCAGTCATGCGTTCTCTCGGCATCCAAGTCCGCAGGTGCTGCGACGTTTTCGGCGGTAGAGCCGCCTTCTGATAATACAAGGCTTCCTTTCTAGATGCACGATAGAAATAGAAAAATAATCATACTTATGTTTTCTGACAATAGAGCTTTTGCTTTTTGTTACAGTTAAATATTGTCGTAAGACGTATGCCAAATTCCGCTTTTACAAGCGCCCTAAATAAAAATGTCTCCGAGTATCCGTACATTCAATAGATTTCAATTTTCGCGCCATATCTGCCTGTCTTAGCGCTCGTTGATCTAGACTAGATACAGTCGAATGTCGCCAATGCGAACATGCATGCATAGAATTGACATTGTGGTTCTGTGAATATCATCTGTATTCCAATGGGCGAAAATGCAATCTTATCATTATCATGGCGGTGAACACTTTTCATTCCCTAGTGGTTCGCTACTGGAACTGAAACACCGACTTACTCCAATACACCGACTTACGGTCTACGGAAATAGGTCGACAACATGTGTTCGTAGGTTGTGAGCCACTCGGATGCCTTCTTTTCTGATAATACGGGTGATGGTTTCGCTAGCGCCTCAGACATATGGGAGAGTGAGGTATTTCTGTCGTGGTGTTGATTGGGGGGCCGGACGCTCAATTTCTTTGCGAGCGTTGCTGTGCTTTTGAAATTGAAGTGCTTTCCGAATAAAGGTTCTTGGGTAGCTGTCTTTGGTGAGTTCTTTGACTATCGTTTGTTTTTCATTTGTTTCAATGCGCACGCCGCTACTTGAAGTTGTGCCTCTATTCTCGTGTGTTAATGGCCGACTGGACGAATTTGGCGACTGGCAGGCGACTGGACGAATGGCGACTGGCAGTCAAGTAGGCAGGGGGGGAGGAGGCCTGCATCCCCCCCCCCCTGCCTACGTGCCTGCCACTCACACTTCTCGAAGGTAATACTGTAAAGTCACCTAGGCCTGTTGGAACCCCGACTTTAAATTTTTCAGCGTTATTTCAACCAAAACCTGGATGTCCCTTTCTTGACTCCTGCACGAACTCCGTTACGCTCCCAGCAGCTGTGAGCCCCAGCCGTTCTGGATGCTGGCTATTCCCTAATGTCCCACCTGGCAGGAAATCTTGGCATGTCCTTACAATGTACTAAGCTTGCGACTTTTCTATTTATGTGGCAGACGCGTGCTTCGCCATAACGGAAATATTTGCTCCTTCATGTTTATCCTGACACAGGCAGCGCCGGCCTCAAAAGCCATGCATTCTCCTTCGTGCTACAGCGCAGCAAACGTTTTTTTCTGATTCCGTGTTTTCTGTTGTTCCAATCACGCTGGCCATTTTCGCCACCATAATCTGCGTAAAATTTACCGTTCCAGTACATTTCGTTATTTTTTATGACTTCGGCTTCTTTGCCTATAATTGCATTTATCAGTCTACTAAAAGTACCATTTTTAGTATCATGTGTGGATAATTAGTTTCTGCGTTTTCTTTTTTTTACTTTCTTGCTTTTGTAACCTCAAACACGTTTTCAATTAGGCAAACAAATGGCTTGAATATTCATACCGGTAGGCAGAAACGAATGAAGTTTAGTTAAATATGGACAGAATGAAATATATGCTTTGAGAACGAGAGCAATGTTCTACAACAAAAATTTCATTATAGTACGTTGGACCGATGTCTTGCCGATTGTAGTGCTAAAACATTTTTTTAAAGAATTTGGCTTCATGATAACCTTACCTCATCCGCTCATACTGAAGCTATTCGCAAAGATCTTCGGAAATGGAACACAATCCTTAATTACTCTCCAGCGTGGACCAAAAAGTAATACGCGTATACTAGGGACGTTCCAAAAGTAAGTTTCGTCATTTTTAAAGAGAACATGGTGCACCTGGTGAAACAAACAATCGCCATAAGAATCCACGCCCGATGCTGGTTCAATGACAGAAGGAGCTTCGGCGGTAGAGGAATGACGCATGCGCACATCGCCAAAGAAGAGAGAGTAGCAGCAGACCGGCGTGCCCGAGGTTATTCGAGTACAAATCACTATGGCAGACAGACGTGTGCTGACAACGTGGTCGCGAATGGAGTTGCATGCTGTCATCCGGTATGGATGGGCACGAGGGACTAGTGTGTCTGTCATCCATGAACGCCTACAGATCGTGTATGGCGCAGAGGTCATGTCTTGTGAACTGCTGAGGTGCTGTGCGACTATTCCTTGCAATGCAGGGCACAGTTTTATCAGAGTGGTTTCTTCAAACTGATTGCGCGTTACGACAAATCTACTAATGTTGCGAACGACTATGTGGAAAAATAGCGCAAGGGGTATAGTTCAGAATGCCCTGGCGTACTTTTTTGTCAATGAATAAGTGACAGAACTTAATTTCAGAACGTCCCTCCTATATATATATATATATATATATATATATATATATATATATATATATATATATCCTAATTTCATACAGCTTATCAGAATATTTGATGCTGCGTGGATGTACTTGTAAAGGTGATTAACACTACGTCTACAGAAGAGACCTGTATGGTTGATTCGTACTGTGTCATTCTTTGCGCACACTAAACTTTAGTAAATGTTTTCATACTGCCCGTAGAACTTCTGTTCCAGTGTACAAATTACAGTGTACAAATTACACTGTGACAGAAAAAGAATGCTTGGCCATCATCTGGGCTCTGTCTAAGTTCCGGGCATATTCATATATGGTCGTCCATTTGATGCAGTCACGGACCACCATGCGCTAGGTTGGTTGTCGTCCTTGAAGGACCCCTCGGGCCGTGTTGCTCGATGGGCACTTCGTCTGCAGGACTACCAAGTCCGGGTGCTGTACCGCAACGGACGCCAGCATTCTGACGTCGACGCCCTCGCGCGCTCCCTTGCCTGAGAGTGCCTGCTCCTCACTGTCCGAGATTATTGTTTTTATTGCGATAGCAATTATATGGACACTCCAAAGCGGATTTCTGCCGTCGGCGTCGTCGTCGCCGTCGCCGTGAGGTTTCGTATGACGTCAACGGCGATGAAATCGTCGCCGCGCTCCGGACGCTGTTTGTGCGAGTGAAAGGGCCCGAGGGACGCGCGCTTTCACAGGGAGCGAACGCACGTCGGAGAACAAACGCGCGTTCCGCGCCGTGCTCCCTGAAGGGCTGCGTCGCTTTCCTCCGTTACAATCACCTTATATAGAGAGCAAACGCGACTTCTTCCGTGGTGCGAAATGCCGTGTGGGGGAGGGGGAGGGGGGAGGGGAAGGGAGGCGACGTTTAGCTGCGGCACCAAATGCGTATTTATATAAAAACGCCGCGCGCGTTCGGTGCGAACGCCGGCAAAATACCGACGGCGTCGTCAACAGTTCTGCGCGTTGCTGGTGCTGCTGCATGTCCAAATTCATACAGCTGATAAAACTACTATCCTTACTCCGTATAGGTCTCTACTCATTTGCTATCGCAATTCATGCTTTGCCTTTCGGGTGAAACTGCGACATTTTTTCGCTCGACCTTAAAACCATCGCTTCTGAGCAACGCAAAGATCATTGTGGCTTGCCTCCCTTATAGACTTGCTTTCTAGTTCATCGGCGCAACCAAGCACTCACACGTTGGGTCGCCAAGCACGTCATTTTGCCATTCGCCACAACCTGCTTCACCGACGCAAATATAATCCCGACGGGTGCCAGTGGTTGTTAGTGGTACCCCGCAGTCTGCGTTCGGAATATGCGCAGCTTTCCAGGCTGACCCACAGTGTGCGCACTCCGGAGTTTTCAAGACTTAACAGCGCCTTCAACAGCGGTATTACTGGCGCGGGATGTACAGCTACGTTCACAAGTTTGTTCGCTCTTGTCCCGATTGCCAGCGCCGGAAATCTTAACCCCGCCTTTCGCCCGCAGGTCTGCAACCTTTACTTTGCCCTAGCCAGCCATTTGGACGCGTCTGCATCGATTTGTATGGGCCTCTTCCCCTGACGTCGGCTGGAAATTGATGGGCCATTGTGGCCGTCGACCCCCTGACGCGATACGCCGAAACAGACACCCTACCGGCAGCTACAGCGCACGATGTTGCCTCCTTCCTGCTTAGACTTTTCCTCCTGCGACATGGGCCACCCCAGGAACACTCAGTGACCATGGGCGTGTCTTCCTGTCCGAAGTAGTTGAAGCCATTCTCAAGGAGTGCCACGTTGTTCATCGCACAACTGCGGCGTACCATCCCCATACCAATGGCCTTACAGAACGCTTCAACCGTACGCTCGGGGACATGCTTGCCATGTACGTCGCCTCCGGCCACACTAATTGGGCCGCCCTTCTGCCCTTTGTAACTTACGTGTATAGCACTGCGACTCAGAGCACCACTCGCTTTTCACCTTTTTTCTTACTGTATGGTCGGCACCCGTCGCACACCATCGACATGATTCTACAGTACCGGCCGGATGCATCTGAATGTGCGCCCAAGATATGCTGAGGAGTGCCACGATCTCGCATGGGTCTTTACATCCAATGACCAAGAGCGGCAGAAGAGCACACGCGGTGACACCACTTCTGAAAACACCCGTGTACTTAGATTTAGGTGCACGTTAAAGAACCCCAGGTGGTCCAAATTTCCGGAGTCCCCCACTACGGCGTGCCTCATAATCAGAACTGGTACGAACTTTACGTTTGGCACGTAAAACCCCATAATTTAATTTTTTAAATTTTTTTGCACCCACCTTCCTTCCTGGAGCGTTTTGTGGCTCTCGATTCCTTCTGTTACACCTGGTCTCTCATTATGGTGTCTAATAAATGCTTTTACAATACATATATACTGTAGTTGGGAATATGCATGTTAGGCGTTGTGGGCACTGCCATCACTTTGGCGCGAGACCCCAGCTCGAGCTGCTGATGCCAACACAGCTAGGACTGTGCATAAAAAGACACTTGCGATCCCTCGTACTATCTTCAATAAATCCCCCTTTCGTTTGGTCGAAGTGCGGGGTAACCTCGAAAACTGGAACTCCGAAGCCGGACGTTACCCACTGCTGCGACCATAAATGACGACAACGCCATGGAAGATACACCTCAGCCTCCAGCGGTCATCGTTTCTGGTGTGTAGCGCCAGCGTGATCTTGTCATCTCTAGCGGCACCGATGATCATGACGTAGAAGATTGGTTGACATCGTGCGAGCTGGTAAGCCTGCACAAAAAGTGGGACGACGCCACCTAGTTGCACAACGTGTTGTTTTACTTAATTAACCGGCGCCGCGAACCTCTGCTTCCGAAACCACGAAAACGATTTCACCACATGGACTGCATTCAAGACCAGTTTTGCAGAAGTGTTCGGGCGCCCCGCTGTGCGCAAGCTTCGAGCTGAACAACGCCTACGAGGGCGCACACAACATCACGGTGAAACTTTCACCAGCTACATCGAAGATGTCATTGATAGAGAGGGCTAATACGGCTCACTTCAGTGAGCGGCTCGGAACGGCTCAGCTCATTGAAATGAACCGGTTCAATTGAACGGCTCACCGGTTCACTTAAACCTGTAACCTGTGTTATGCATATTCTATAGTGATCTGGCTTTGAAAAAAACGATATATGCATAATTCAATAACCGGGTTATTGGTATTTTCGCTATGTTTATACAATATTTTTACATATATTAAAAGCGTGAATATTTAGGTGTAATAAAACTTTCTTTTCTGATATTGGGGATAAAATGCTTATGATACTGTGACAGGCAGAATGCGATGTACTTTTTTTCAGAAAACAAATTTGTAACTTCATCGTCCTTACAGAAGCTTGTCTGTTTTTGTGGTATTTTAAAATCAACTTTTATCAAAATAAGAACACAAAATGATTGTACATTATGTTTCAAATGTATTCATTTATTCACATACGTACGTTCACTATAATATGAGTAAGCTGTAACGCCATGCAAATTAATGCAGAAATAATTCTTGAAGTACAATACAAAAATCATAAGAAAGATCCACAAAACTGCAGCACGTACCTTTCGTTTTTTTTTTCTTTCTAAAGTGCACGTGCGATACTGGCGATCATGCCATCATACGCGAGGACAAAAAAAGAAAAAAAAAGAAATGAAGTTCTATTACAACAGAACAGATCATTGGCCTCGTTTTAATGACGTGCTAATGATACACGCTCAGAAAATGCACAGAAGTGGATGTCATGGGCGACATTTTTATGACTGCACTAATTAGCACAAATTAGCACAGAAGACCAGGACATAAACTGTACGTTCACCTGTTGTCTTTAAAACACGGAATGCCATCTTTGAAGTGTTATTGTACCAGCGCACGGTGTGCGATCGGAGAGAGTCGTGCGACATAGTTCGAACAGCAGCAGGCAACGAACGGTATAATCCTTTGCCAATTAAGACTTCTTTACGTCTCCCCTCGGTGGCATCGGGTGCCACACCACACATTGCGAGCGAGTACCAGTAGCGCGAGTCGGCGCACACCGCCACCATTCGTCGGTCAGAAATCGAAGAACATCGAAACCCAACAGAAGCCCCAGCTCTGGCAGAAAAGTTCGGCACGACGTATTCAAGGATAGAGAACCGGCTTCCTCACTCCGAAAGAACCGCCGCTCACTTACTGAACCACGGCTCAATCGCTTTTCAAAAGAGCGGCTCAAAAGATCCGGCTAGTTCCTGCGCGCTCTCTAGGAACGGTTCCTCACGCTCACTGAACCAGAGAGCCGAGCCGGCTTCCTCTCTCGGAAAGAACCGCCTCTCACTTACTGAACCACGGCTCCTTCGCTCTTCAAAAGAGCGGCTCGCTCCTTAGGTCGCCAGGATGGCTCACCTTTGCTGCGGGGGTAATTGTAGTGGGGAATACGCATGTTAGGCGCCGTGGGCACTGCCATCGCTTTGGCGCGAGACCTGAGCTCGAGCTGCTGACGCCAACAGCTAGGACTGTGCATAAAAAGCCACTTACGATCCGTCGGACGATCTCAAATAAATCCCCCTTTAGTAAGTATATATATATATATATATATATATATATATATATATATATATATATATATATATATATATATATATATATATATATATATATGTATATATATAGAAAATTAGCCCCAGAAGAGTGGTAGAGTACCTTGAGAGTTATAATCGCGATAAGACGCATTCACTGCCACTAATCAAAGATTTGACACACCCATTCAATTGTACAACATCAAAACCTTAAAATAGCAACTGGAATCGTTGCGAAGCCAGTTCATTGGTTTACATGTTCCTGAAGTCACCATACGCAGAGGAAAACAAAAAGCACATAATGAACACCTCAAATATTCCTTGCCTAATGCGACTTTTGTTTCTTGGGAGAGCTTACCTAGTGGTTGCCTTGTTGCCTTACCTCCCACTTCAATTGCTGGTTCTGAGACCAGACTAGTTACGGTTTCATTCATAACCTCTATGTTATCTTCATCTTCCTGTTCTAAAGCTGCAAATTTGTTTGCGAGTACCAGCCTAAATTGGTCTGCTTTTACCCTTACTGCGTCTAGGTTGGCCTGTTTCCTCTTGACTAATTTCAATCTTTCTCTCTTCAAATTCAGAGAAATGCTAGACCTCACTAACCCATGGTCACTGCACTTTACCATACCTAACACTTCTACATTCTGCACAATGATTGGATCGGCAGAGAGTATGAAATCTATTTCATTCCTTGTTTCTCCATTAGGGCTTTTCCAGGTCCACTTCCTGTTGCTGCGCTTCCTGAAGAATGTATTCATTATTCGGAGCCTATTCCTTTCCGCGAATTCTACCAACATCTCCCCTCTTGCATTCCTAGAATCGATGCCGTAGTTGCCAATCGCTTGCTCACCAACCTGCTTTTTCTCCACTCTTTCATTGAAGTCGCCCATGACTACAGTGTACCGAGTTTGCGCCTTTCTCATTGCTAATTCAACATCTTCATAAAACTGTTCTACTTCTTCATCATCGTGACTGGAAGTTGGGGCGTAGGTTTGTACTACCTTCATTTCGTACCTCCTATTCAGCTTTATTACGACGACTCTTATTACGACGACTGCTACCCTCTCATTAATGCTGTAGAATTCATCAATGTTGCCGGCTATGTTGTTATTGACTAGAAATCCTACCCCGGATTCATTCTTATCTGGAAGACCTCTGTAGCAGAGGACGTGGCCGTTAGTCAGCACTGTGTAAGCCTCACCAGTTCTTCTAACCTCACTGAGGCCTATAATATCCCAGGCAATGCCTGATAATTCCTCAAATAGTCCTGCTAAGCTAGCCTCACTCGAGAGGGTGCGCGTGTTGAACGTTGCCAGGTTCAGTTTCCATTGGGGGCCTGTCCGGACCCAGAGATTCCTAGCACCCTCTGCCATGTCGCAGGTCTGACCGACGCCTTGGTCAGGTGCTCTGCAGCCACTGGGGACTGAGGGCCATGGGTTAGTTGTCGGAGTCATTAGGGAGGTAGTGGCCGAATACTGCAATAAAAAACGACAAAACGTGAAAGTGTCCAACTCAAGAGATCAGATAGAATTCGCTGAACTGTCAAAACTGATCAACAAGAAGAAAGTAAGGGATATTCGAAATTATAACGTGGGAAATATTGAGGAAGCCGTAAAATATGGACGCAGCATGAAATCGGTAAGAAGAAAGCTTGGCATAGCACAAGGGAAGATGTTTGCACTGAAAGATAAGCATGGTAATATCATCAGCAATTTCAATGACATAGTTAAAGCAGCAGAAGAATTCTACACTGACCTGTACAGTGCCCAAAACAGCCAAGCTACTTTCATTCGAAATAGTGATGAACCGTATACAGAGGCTCCTTCTATAACTAGCGATGAAGTTAGAAGGGCCTCGAAAGACATGACCAGGGCAAAAGCTGCTGGAGAAGATGGAATAACAGTAGATTTAATCAAAGACGGAGGAGATATCGTGCTTGAAAAGCTTGCGGCCCTTTATACGCAGTGCCTCACAACTTCAAGTGTGCCAGAGAGCTGGAAGAACGCCAACATTATGCTTATCCATAAGAAGGGAGACGTTAAAGAATTGAAGAATTACAGACCCATTAGCTTGCTTTCTGAATTGTACAAAATATTTACTAAGATAATTTCCAATACAATCAGGGCAACACTTGACTTCAGCCAACCAAGAGAACAGGCTGGCTTCAGGAAGGGTTATTCTACAATGGATCATATCCATGTCATCAATCAGGTAATCGAGAAATCTGTGGAGTACAATCAACCTCTCTATATGGCTTTCATAGATTTTGAAAAGGCATTTGATTCAGTAGAGATACCAGCAGTCATAGAGTCATTGCATAATCAAGGAGTACAGGAGGCACACGTGAATATCTCAGCAAATATCTACAAGGATTCCACAGCTACCTTGGTTCTCCACAAGAAAAGTAGAAACATACCTATCAAGAAAGGGGTCAGGCAAGGAGACACAATCTCTCCAATGCTATTCACTGCATACTTAGAAGAAGTATTCAAGCTGTTAGACTGGGAAGGCTTAGGAGTGAGGATCAACGGCGAATATCTCAGCAACCTTCGGTTTGCAGATGACATTGTCCTATTCAGCAACAATGGAGACGAATTACAACAAATGATTGAGGACCTTAATCGACAAAGTGTAAGAATTGGGTTGAAGATGAATATGCAGAAGACAAAGATAATGTTCAATAACCTGGCAAGAGAACAAGAATTCATGATCGCCAGTCAGCCTCTAGAGTCTGTAAAGGAGTACATTTATCCAGGTCAATTATTCACAGGGGACCCTAATCACGAGAAAGAAATTTACAGAAGAATAAAATTGGGTTGGAGTGCATACGGCAGGCATTACCAAATCCTGACTGGGAGCTTACCACCGTCGTTGAAAAGAAAAGTGTACAATCATTGCATTCTACCGGTGCTAACATATGGGGCAGAAACTTGGAGGTTAACAAAGAAGCTCGAGAACAAGTTAAGGACCGCACAAAGAGCGATGGAACGAAAAATCTTAGGACTAACGTTAAGACACCGGAAGAGAGCGGTGTGGATCAGAGAACAAACGGGGATAGCCGATATTCTAGTTGACATTAAGCGGAAGAAATGGAGCTGGGCAGGCCATGTAATGCGTAGGATGGATAACCGGTCGACCATTAGGGTTACAGAATGGATACCAAGAGAAGGAAAGCGCAGTCGAGGACGGCAGAAAACCAGGTGGGATGATGAAGTTAAGAAATTTGCAGGCGTAAGTTGGAATACGCTAGCGCAAGACAGGGGTAATTGGGGATCGCAGGGAGAGGCCTTCGTCCTGCAGTGGACTTAAGTATAGGCTGATGATGATGATGACGACGTTCATGAATGCGATTTTACAAACTCTAACACACGATTTAAACTATTACCCCTCAATACTTTCCAACTAGGACAATATTAGAAATGATCCCTAAATATATAATATATATCAAACATCTTCAAGTCTAGATCGTGGAGCCGTTAGAAGTCCCCCCCCCCCCCCCCGTAGAGATACTGCAAATTTTCAGCTGGTTTTGAAGCAAAGCTTGTATTGCCTAACAAGTGTCGGCGGTGGTGGTGGTGTCGCCACCACCGCAGACACTATCGCCCTATCGAACACCTATAGAAAACTCGCGTATCGCTCAGTTAGCATATACCAAAACTGGCAGGGAAGGGTGCAAACGCATGACTAACATGAACGGTCATGACATCAATAACATCTCATGCTCGGCAGTTATGTCGCCATGAACGATAATAAAATCACGTGTGGCGCATTCCCGCATTGGACATGCAGGTATGAGCCAGGGACAAGAAAGAATGAACCAAGAAAGAAGGAACGAAAGAAAGAAAGCAATCTGACCAATCGGGGTCGTTTGGTGGGTAGCGGGGAGAGAAAGGGAAGGAAAGAGGGATGGCACGTGCTCCGCCAGGCTTCCCTCGCCTCAGATCAGTTTCGGCGCCCGGATGGGACGCCCCTGCGTGATGCGTTCCGCCGAGGAGCAGGCTGCGTTTGAGCAACCGCGCCGCGAACTCGCTATAGAAACGGCTCGTCGTCGACGTGCCGATTCTAGCGCGAGGGCTTCCGAAGCCCAGGTGCAACGTCAGCGAAGAGCCGCGGACCCCGGTTTAGGGCAAGCAAAGCGGAACGCCTGCGACGGCGTCATCTTGCTACAAGCTTCGCTTACCCCCATTTACTCGACAAGGGAAGGGCAGGGGAATTTTTTAACTGAATAGCATTCTTTGAATGCTTCCGCTCTTTTTTTTTTTTTGCTTGGTTGTTGGTTCTCGGCCTAGCCAAGCTAAACGTTAGTTCGCTCTCTCTCTATGTCGCTCGTTTGTTCGCTTTGGCTGAGCGACAATTATAGTCAATGTTAGCAGCACTGTTTTTTTTTTTTCAAGCGAAGATTGTATATTCAAGCCTGCGCCGGCGATATAGCGTTAAATCTCCGGCTCCAGCGGCTGCTCGGTGGTGCCGGAGCATGAGTCAAAGGCGCTGCCAGCTCCATAGGCGCGCGCTCACGCCACGTGTGCAGCCAATCATCCGTTTCGCTTCCTATGGGGAGGGAATGGGCAGGAAAGCGTTTCACGCGCTCCGCGGCCACTACGTTTCCGTTAAGTCTCAGGAAACCGATGGGATGGCCGCGCATTGTCCGTACCCCGAACAACAGGCAGCTCTCGCCGAGTTCTGACGGGAGATTGCCCGTGAAAGGGCGTGTCGTCGATGGGCCGATCCTATGGTGCGAGCCGCTGAAGCTGCTGCACCCAGCCAACACCGAGCAAATTACCCGACCTTCCCTTCGTCACGGTCAAGTTACCAGAAACATAACTGTCAAACACAAGGTGCACTCAGGACAAGCTTCGCTTATCTCCATTTTCCGGTAGGGGAAGGGCCGACGATTTTTGTTGCTCCTTCGTCAGCGCATCACCATCAGTGTGAGCATCTACCTGTGGCTACATTTGAATCTTCATTGTGGACATCAGTTCTTTCTTTGGCGTAATTTTTTTGCAACACCTTTTCGTTCGGTGCCGGTGTCGCGTGCAAAGCTTGTCAATTTATATGCAAGATGTGTCACTTCATATAGCTCATTCTGTGAGCGTAAGCATCCTTGTGTCTCGAATCAACGATCGTTCTTCAAATATTTCTCCTAACACTTGTTCACTTGTTCCCCTCGGAAATTACTGGCTTTCGCAAGTCGCTTTCTTGCCAGGATGTCATGCTAAGGCTTAAAAAAGACATTATCGAACTGAGCGACGGACGTGACGCAAACGCGTTGCTCGGCCTCGACTTCAAGGGACCCTTCAATAATGTGTCCCAATTGGCCATTCTACGTGAACTTAGGAGTACAAACTGCGGAGAGCGAATATACTGCTATATATGTTGCTTACTCACGACGCGCACTGCAACCCTCCAATTAGGCAGCGAACAATCTGGTCAAATAAGTTTAGGAAGCAACCCGCCGTGGTTGCTCAGTGGCTATGGTGTTGGGCTGCTGAGCACGAGGTCGCGGGATCGAATCCCGGCCACGGCGGCCGCATTTCGATGGGGACGAAATGCGAAAACACCCGTGTACTTAGATTTAGGTGCACGTTAAAGAACTCCAGGTGGTCAAAATTTCCGGAGTCCCCCACTACGGCATGCCTCATAACCAGATCGTGGTTTTCGCACGTAAAACCTCATAATTTAATTTTTTGAAGTTTAGGAAGCACTGGTACCCCCAAGGGTGGTACTCTCCCCCCTCCTTTTCAATTTGGCCATGCGACCTTTAGCTGTCACTCTCAAGAAGATTCCCGACCTCCTATTCAGACAGTACGCGGACGATATTCCGCTGTGGATGACCGGAGGATTGGACGTGCACATCCAAGACACCCTCTAAGCTGCCATTGACCAGATCGAACAAGTAGGTCACCACTTGAATCTCAGGTGCTCCCCCACCAAATCAGAGCTTCTCCTTTTCCCCCCCCCCCCCCCCCCCCCCCCCGCGGAGACGCTTCAGGGCATCGTGCCCGAATATCCAATTCACGGTTGAAGGGCACTCCATACCCCAGGCGTTGGCGCGCGCTCAAGCGCCTATGCCTATGATAAGGGTGTTAGGACTAGAGCACTGCACGGGCCTGATTTTTCGGCCCGAGCCCGGCCCGGGCCCGCTTTACGAGGCCCGAGCCCAGCCCGGGCCCGTAATACAAAGCCCGAGCCCGGCCCGGGCCCGAGCGTACATGACCGAGACCAGCCCGGGCCCGGCCCGGGCCCGTGGTTCCAAGCCCGGGCCCGACCCGGGCCCGTGTTACTGACCCCGGGCCCGGCCCCGGCCCGGGCGTTCATTACTAAGCTTAGCTAGGGCCCGCGTGTGCATGACCAGGCCCGGCCTGTAAGAAAAAATGCCTTTTTTTTAAATTACAGATTGTACCGTATCTGTAAGCCTCACCTTCTCGAGGTTTAATCAGCTGCAGTATATAAGCAATAAGAGGCCGAAATCTTTGTTTCTCCCACGGGAACATCAATAATCCGGCCCATTGCCTGTGCTACTATTTTTTTGGTGGTGTGCATGTACTTACCTTGATTTGTACGATATGGTTCTATGAATGTCATTGAGCATGGAAATATACAGGGCGTTTCATTTTAGCTGAACCAAATTTTTAAAGATTGCCTGTAGCAGATAGCACAGTTACAATCCTTGATCTAAAGTACTCGATGAGGCGACCATTACTTCAATTAGGCGTCAAAACGCCTAATTGAAGAATTAACATAATTACGCTAATTAACGTTTTAATTAATTATTTCATGGCACATCTTTCCATCCACTAATTATATCCACCGAGTTCGCAAGGCGTATCCACTTGGAACGAATTCTCAGGACTAAACCAGTTTCGAGATAATAATTTTCAAAGTGTCCGATGAAATCAATCAAATCAAATCAATTTATCGTCCAGTTTACATGCTGGACGGTAATTTTGGACTAAAAGCTACATATGTAGCTTGGCATGACCCGAAAGACCACACATGCAAAATAATTCACATATATTTCCAGCTATCGCTGGAATTCCTCATAGACGAAATAGCTATGAATGGAAAGGCAAAGAATATTTGTGTAACAGCGAGTTAACAGAATTGGAAAAGTTTTAACAGAATGCATTTTAAACAACACTACAATAACAATACTAGCTATACAAAACAACGCAGCACCAGCTATACAACATAGCATGAGACTGAATTTTACAAGATCAACATTTGCTAAGAAAACGAAACAGGATTTACATTATATACTCAGAACCACACAGAAAGGCAGAATAATAATCACATCAGATACATTACAAGTGACCAAAGTGTCAGCTGAGTTCCTTCTTACTGAAGTTACCGCCATTTTTGTATCTGTTGAAAGTGAATGGTAGGTCATGTATTAACGACTGATGCTTATAGAGTGTTCTGAAGTATGGAATTGACCATATCTCAGGATTTCTTGTGTTCGCATTAATGCGACGACGCTCTAAGGAAGCTAATAGTTTTTTGTAGTTACAAGCAAATTCTGACATGGATGGCCTAATGGATAGTAAAAACGCCTACTTGAATATTTAACATAATTACGCGCATTAACTTTTTAATTATATTACGGCACATCTTTCAATCTACGAATTATAGCCGCTGAGTTCGCAAGGCGTATCCACTTGGAACGAATTCTCAGGACTGAACCAGTTTCGAGATTTTAATTTTCAATATGCCCGACAAAATTCATGGGCGTTCCAATTAACTTTTTGAGGAAAACGCCGTTTTATGCATTGAAGCAAAAAGTAACTGGCCTTAGCGCTAAAATAATGCCATATTATCGACACTGGTAATAGTGCGATCGCAAAAGCGGTAACATGGAAACGGTTTGAGGAGTGGTTCTTTGTATAATTTATTTTTCCTTACGCGGAAACAATGTTCGTTTTTGCGGAAAAGGAAAAAACAAATTAGCGTAGCTTGCACTGGCTGCGCAATGCTAAAGAGACAGCGGAGATGATGGGCTCCTAGCTAGTCCTGGCTTTTGGACTAGACTAAGCACTACCCAGTCATCCCCAGCATTTCCCGGAATTTATTTATTATTGATTGATTATCGATTAGCTATTGATTGGCTATTGATTGTCTATTGCAAGATATTGGCCACGTATTTGGGCCAAGTTATCAAAATTTATTGATTATTGATCCATTATTGATTAGCTATTGATTGGCTGCCGATTCCTATCGTAAGGTATTGGCCACGTAATTGGGCTAGGCTAAGCACTGCCAAGTCATCCCCAGCATTTTCGGGAATTTATTGATTATTGATCGATTATCGACTAGCTCTTGATTGGCTATCAATTGCCTATCGATAGGCAATTAGTCCCCACTATTCTTAGCTAGACTTATCCAGGCTCAGCTTCGCTAGTTCACAGGTGTATGTGCCATTGCGCTTGCACCCTTTCTGCACTGCTGCCAGAATCGGCCCACATTTTTGGATTCAGCGGACACATTAGGCCCGGCTGAAACAGCTCCGCTATTAAAAATGAGAACTTCATCTGTTTTACTATTTTCTTTGATAAGATATAGTCATCTGATAAGATATACAGTCAAGAGAGCGGTGTGGATCTGAGAACAAACGGGGATAACCGATATTCTAATTGACACTGAGCGGAAAAAATGAAGCTGGGCAGTACATGTAATGCGTAGGATGAATAAGCGATGGACCATTAGAGCTACGAAATGGATACCAAGAGAAGGGAAGCGCAGTCCACGACGACAGAAAACTAGGTGGGGTAATGAAGTTATGAAATTCGCAGGCGCAAATTGGAATCAGCTAGCGCAAGACAGGGTTAATTGGAGATCGCAGGGAGAGGCCTTCGTCCTGCAGTGGACTAAATATAGACTGATGATGATGATGACAGTCATCTTGCACGTGTCTCTTCAGCTTGGCACAGAATGCATTGAACCATGCAATGCATAACAGTCGCGTGTGCTCGAAGGCCTACTTAGGCCCTTCAATGAGCGGGCCCGAGTCTGGCCCGGGCCCGTGGCTTCAAGCCCGAGCCCGGCCCGGGCCCGCGGCTTTAATCCCGGGCCCGGCCCGAGCCCGCCAACAAAACGATTCGGACGGGCCCGGGCCCGGGCTTTCGGGCCGGCCCGGGCCCGTGCAGTGCTCTAGTTAGGACTTCACCTTCAAAGCAACCGAGCAAATCAGCGTACCTTGCAAGCCCTACAAACAACAGTAGAGAACACGCTACGCCTCATCGGAAGGATCTCCAATAAACACGGAGGGCTTCGTGAGAAGGAGCTAATTCAGCGCATCCAAACTTTTGTCCTAAGCAAAACACCATCGCACTACCATATATCTCACTCTCTAGGAAGAAAGCGGATACTGGTAGGCGGACGTCTGGCAACATAAGGTGCTGAGACGTGAGCACAGAGACCGGCCTCTCTCCCTCCCCCGGTGCCTCCCCTTTCATAAAAAGGGAAATTGGCATTTGTAATTGATTAGGTAATGATTCCAGAACCATCCCGAGTCGCAAAGTTGATGACAAGATGCCAGAAGCGGAAAAGGCTGCGCTTATCCTCAAAGGTGTCGCGGATGACGCGTTTACGCTACTGGTTTTTAAGAACTCATCTAGTTTTGAATATGTCATCAATGAATGCCGAAGCTTTGAAGAAGCAAGAACTCACCGCATTACTCCGAACTTTACCCGTCTTCCGACACGGCTGCGACGTCTACCTGCGAGGACCTTTGTCTCCCACCCGTTCCACCCATTCCTGCTGCATCCGACAATATTGTTCGCATCATACACCGCGAGATTGAAGCCACCTCTCCAGTTCTCCTTCAGTCGCATACCCCCGACGAGTCACATGAAACCATTTCCGTTATCCAAGCCATCATGCTTCAAGAACTAGCAAACGCCGAATTACAGATGCCTTTGCCCAGACAACGGATCCCACTACCACCCACCCGCTGCCCCTGAGCTATCGAGAAGCCCATACCTTCGCCCTTGTTATCAGAATTCCGCACAATGACGCATTTCCGATGACTGGCCCATCTGCTTCTGTTGCGGACGCGTTGGACATATTTCCTGCCATTATCGCAGTGGTTGGGACTCGCAGCCTTGGACGAGCTATCGCAACATCCGACGTCCAGGTTCCCGAGTGCCAGTGCGCAATGAAGATGACAGTAATCCGCCATCATGGCCAGCACGGTCAAACCTCTTCCCTTCGCCATCCCGACACCTGCCCGCTCAGCATTGCGTCGTCACTCTCCTTCTCCCTCATACTCCCGCCGCTCATCAGAAAACTGACGGACGGAGCTCCGAGAGGTGAGCCTGCCACGACGACCCGACCCGAAATTCCTCTGCTCACACTGCCCGGACATCATAACCTCATCACCGTAGACGTGTACGGTACACCTGCTGTCGCACTCACTGACACCAGCGTCCACATATCGCTCATCAACTGAAACCTCCGTACTCGTCTGAATAAAGTTCTTACTCCTGCTCCGATCGCTTTATTCCGCGTAGCCGATGGTGCGACGCCAGCCGTTTCTGTGATGTGTACTGCTTATGTCACTGTTGCTGGACTGCGACACTTCAGTTTTGTTTTACGTCTTGGAGCAATGCCCACATGCAATCATCTTAGGACTTGATTTTAATGTGATAGCGTTAAGGGCCCCGTGTCGCAGGAAATCCAGCGTCGGCAACCTGCGTCGGCGTGTGATGTCGGCGGAGAAAATGATCCCCAACCACGCAGGCCCTCTGAATATATTTAGGTACATATGCCATGCCTTCGTATATGACATGCGGTATATGCGCGTTATATTGCTACACCATTCTACCATTCTATATTGCCACACCATTCTATCTTGCTTGCTTGGCAAAGCTATTCGGAATTTTGAGAATGACACTCCATAAACAAATGTCATGAAACAAAACACCCTCAGCGCATGCATTTACGCTAAATCTTGTCAGACTGAAATAATTAATGTACGAAACAAAAACGGAAACCTGAAAATTATGCAAGTTTCTTGGCGCGGTTGTGCAATATCTCCGGGATCGCCCCAGAAAGCTCGATTTCCTGCATAGCGTTCGCCGCCAGTGCTTCCCGGTAAACAATTTAAGCTGCTGTAGTCGGGAAGCGTGAGGAGAAGTCAGGGATCTTTGAATGCTATCAGGTTCCACTCTCTAAAGCGAAGCTTAAGCGCCCTCCAAATTTTCTCTCGTCTCATTCGGCTCTTATTGACTCCTCGGTAGGTTTTGTTTAGCTTGCCTTACCTCATGTCGTTGATCATTTTGATCCGGCGCCGAGTGCATGTATCTGGCCACCTACATTGTGGGGCTGTCGGTGGCTACCAGATTAAGCCACTGGGTATTTTCTCACGTTCACATGGCAGCGTGGCCGCGGCATCGTCGTTATTCCAGCTCCGTCATCCGACTCTTTCCCCCGATTCCCACCTACTATCTGCCGTCAAGCCAGGTGCCACGCATAAGAAGAACCAGGCAAAACTGCTGCGGAGCTCCGGTAGGTGGTTCCTTCCGTAAAAACAGCCATTCAAAAGCAAATTTCCGACCCCGTGCACGTCAACCAGCTCCTTATGCTCACAAAGAAACTCTTAGAAGACCGCAGCTTCCTTGAGAAGAGCGTCACCTCGGATACCGTGTTGCTCAAAGGGTGACTTCATCTGGTCGTGAATGGCGTTGTACTGGGGTTCTACTGGGCACAGAGGAAGGAAAACCTGTTCGAAATGAATGACCAGCTAGGTAAGCCCATGTTCTTTCTGACCTCCAGCATGTCGAGATCTACAATGAGTGCCTGCTCGAAGTCGTCGAGAGTCTCTGCGGCGGAGGATCAAAAGCCTCCGCCGCTGGCTTGATGTAATAGCCGGCTGCCTGCAAAATGCTTCGAATAACTTTGGCAAACAAAGTTTGCAATGTACTGTTTGCCACAGTACATGTGTTCTGCAGAAGTATTTTGCCTTTTGTCATGGCTGTCGTTTTACTTGTACAAGGATATATTGCCGCGAGTCATGCCTTCTGCATTGTTTCCTATGTGTTTTGTTGCCAGCGTCTGGCCGCACCCGGTTGTCTTGTCTGTGTTGGAAGCGAGGTGCGTGTTTCCCTCTCTTACTTTTCTATGCCACACAGGTGGTCTGGTTTGATAGCAGGAATGTTTGATAGCAGGAATGTCACTGGAACGCTGGGGGCGAGACGCTGACTCGTTTCTCGGCGAACGCTGGCGGCGTCTCGGACGCTGGAACGCAGCGTAGAGTGGGAGAGGGACGCGTCCGCTCGTGACGGCGGAAAGAAGAAAGGACCCGCCGATCGCCCGAGCGCGTCGATCTGTTGGCTGCTTCCTCGCCCCTTCTATTTTCTTTGAGTTTCTGAGGAGCACAAGTTCCCTCTAATAAACCTTGTTTACTGAAAGGACCCTCCATCGTCCTTGGCTCCGTGAGATCTTGTGGAGGTGCGGCGTACATGAACGCTTAATCCCCGGCGAGTCACCAGGCGAGCCAAACTCGTGCCAGCTGCCGACAGCAAGGTCTTCAGCCAGAGTTTGCACTACTTGAGGAGAAAGTGAAGCAAGAAGACATCGTGGCCACCACTATGAACAACGCTGCCACCATGGCCAATTGCTGACCAATCCTCCCGTAGTCCTTCAGCAACCCAGGGAGCCTCCAACAATTCATGGGTCACCCTGGGAAGATCCCGAAGACTCGTTGGAGCAAGTCGAACGGTTCAAGCTGTTTAATCGCTGGGACGACGAGGATACACTGAGACAAGTGTTCTACCTTGCAGATTCCACTCGAACCTGGTTCGAAAACAATCACAGGTCCGTAGAGTCTCCAGGAATTTAGGACGCAACATTAAACCACCTTCACCATGGTTGCTCGGAAGGAGCGGGCCGGTGTCTTGCTGCAGACGCGCATGAAACATCCTAACGAAGGTGGTGTTGGGTTCATCGAAGTGATGAAAAGGCTCTTCAGGCGAGCTGACCCTTCTATGGCGGAAGAAAACAAGTTACGCTTTTTATTGCGCATTGTGAAGGAAGAGCTGTTTTCTGGGCTTCTCCGTAATCCGCCCAAAACCGTCGCGAAATTCGTGTCCGAGGCCAGCACAATTCAGAAGGCCCTCGAAGTGCGCCCTAAACAGTATAACCGCCACTCTGTTCGTACGGCGAACGCGAACTACGTTGGCGGGACGCGTATTACAACCGATATACTACACAAGACCATACGCGCAAAATGAGGGAGAAGCTGTGGAAACTTCCCGACGGTGCGGCCATCCCAAGTCGCTGGGGACTTCTACGCTGCTTGAACCGCCCCGTGAACCGCAGGCCTTCACCGCTGCTGTTCGGCACCCTTGCCCGCCCGTACCTCGCCATCGGGAGCCTTCGTACCACCGTTCTTCGTCGCCCGTCCGCCCACCCACCTACGGTGCAACGTCCAACGCCAAGGAAGAACGACGTGTGGCGAACCCCCGACCGCCGTCCGCTGCGTTACCACTGCGGCGAAGCCGTCCACATATACCATCACTGCCCATACAAACAACTCGGCCTGTGAGGTTTCTCCGCCGACGCACCGCGCCCCTTGCCCGGCCAACGACCGGCCGAGATCGACGAGTACCTATCTCACACCAGCCCTGGACAAGCGCGCTCCAACCGCTCGCCGTCGCCCCATCCAAACGTATCAACGAGCCGCCATCGCAACGCTGACTTCGCACGTGGAAGGTCCCCCAGTCCAGGGAGGGGAAACTGAAAGCAGCTTATTCTGGAGGTGAAGTTGCACTACGGCGAAAAAACCAAAGCCCTCCCACGACGCACCGGCGCACTGAAGACGCACCCTGAGCCCGACGCTCCCATCTAAACCAAACATTACCCCCAAGACGACGACAGCCACACGGCGCGGTGCCTATCCGACGAAACCAATCCCGCAATTAAGAAGAGGACGACGCGTAGCCACAGACAATCAACACGAACCAGCCGTGATACGACGCCCCGACGAACCCGAAACTCGAAAACGACTACTTATGACATACAGCTATCCATCGACGGTCTTGATCTAGTCGCACGTATCGACACGGGAGCCGACTATTCAGTGATGGGCGGACCATTTGCGTCGAAACTGAAAAAAAAATGTCGCAGTTTCGCCTGAAAGGCGAAGCACCTACAATGCGCCTACGCCGTCGTGTGCACCTACAATGGAAAAGTTGTTTGTCGCCGATGATACGAACATACCGCCCAGTATCACAGTCCTTGTCCCCGTGTCCTGTGCAGCTGTTCGTGAACCCACAGTTCTCTGTACATCCTCCGAGACCGTTCAACACAGCAGGTATCTCACGTAGCCTTTTGCCGTTCTCGACATGACCAACGGTGCCACTTCCTTATTTGTTACGAATCCGTTGCCGGTTTCGTCAACCTTACTCCGTGGAGACTCTATCGACACAATTCAGGCATTCGACGTATCCTCCATCTTCAGCCTTGACGACGACGGCAACTTGCCACTTAGTGCCTTGACGCCTTCTGCTAGTACGCCTGATTGACCACCTTTAAGTATGTTCGGCTCCACCATCGACGACGAATTTGCAGAGGCGCACCGCGCGAAACTTCTTGCACCCCTCCACCAGTTTCGAGGCTCGTTTGATTGCCAGAAGACGTCATTAGGCCGCACGCATACTGTTCTCCATCCGATTGACACCGGCTCACAAGCGCCTCTGCGATAGCGCCCTTACCACGTATCCCCGGCTGAACCTCATGTGATCGCCGAACAAGTCAACGACATGCTTCAGCGCGGCATCATTCAGCCGTCCTGCCGTCCCTGGTCGTCGCCTGTTGTTCTTGTCAAGAACAAAGACGGCTCAATCCGCTTCTGCGTCGATTACCACCGATGTGTTTCGCCGAAATTAGGCGAAAAGATGTGTATCCCCTGTCACACAATGAGGATGCCCTGGACTGCTTGCAAGGAGCCGAGTTCATTTCATCACTAGACTTAAGCTACGGTTATTGGCAGGTCTCTATGGCACCATCCGATCGCCCGAAAACTGCCTTCGTAACTTCCGATGGGCTGTACGAATTCAATGTTATGCCCTTCGGCCTATGAAATGCCCCAGCCACAGTCGCAAGGATGATGGGCAGTGTCTTGCGTGGGTTGAAATGGATGACGTGCCTGTGCTACCTGGATGACGTGGTCGTTTTCTCCCCTGAATTCGAAAGTCACCTCCATCGGCTGTGCGAGGTACTGAGCTGTTTGACGCGGGCAGGCCTTTAGCTTAACATCAAGAAGCGCCAATTCAGAGCTCGCAAACTCACCATCCTGGGTCACGTAGTCTCTAAGGACGGCGTCCCTCCCGATTCGCAGAAACTTAGTGCTGTTGCTGAATTCCCGATGCCTATCACCGTGAAAGCACTTCGCAGCTTCCTTGGTCTATGCTCACACTGTCGCCGCTTTGTGAAGAACTTCGTTTCTTTAATAGCACCACTTACGAAGCTGCTCACCGGCGATAGCTATCTGTCGTGTTGGTCGCCGGCGTGTGATGAGGCTTTCGCAACATTACGTCGTGTCTTGACTTCAGCGCCCATTCTACGTCACTTCGACCCTACCGCTCCGACCGAGGTACACGCGGATGCTAGTGGGAGCGGCCTTGGCGATGTCCTTGCCCAACGTAAGCCGGGCTTTTCCGAGTACGTAGTTGCCTATGCAACTCATGCCCTTATCAAGGCAGTGTGCAAGTACTCGGTTACCTAGAAGGAATGTTTGGAAATTGTTTGGCTGTTGCAGAAATTTCGCGCTTACTTGTCTGGCCATTCGTTTGATGTTGTTACCAACCATCATTCGCTCTGTAGGCGGGCTTCATTGAAGGATACGTCGGGTCGACGTGGACGCTTGGTGCTTCGTTTACAACAATTCGATATTCGCGTCAATTACCGCTCAAGACGCAAGAACGCCGACGCACTTCCCCGCTCGGCCGTGCCGTCTGACGTCGCGCCTCATTCCCTTTCCGCAACTTCCTGCGCTAACATCACTATCACCTACATGCCTTCAGAACAGCGCAAGGATCCCTGGATCGCCTCGCTGATCGACATTCTCTCTATGCCTTCGACTACACAGCCCCACAGCTCTTTCGCCCTTCGTTGACAAGGACCTCATTATGCGCTCCGGGACGCCATGTTGTACCGCCGAAACTACCAGCCCGATGGTCGAAAGTGGTTTCTTGTTATACCTCGCTATTTGCGCTCCGATCTGTGCATGCACTTTCAGGCAGACCCACAAAACGCGCAAGCTGGCGTTTTGAAAACGTATGATAGACTTCGCTAGCGATTCTATATACTGGCGTGGAAAGTGCACATACGTCCGCAAGTAATTGTCTAATGCCTGGCCCACAACAACCTTTGCTGTGTCCCACTCACCCCTTTGATAGAATCGGCTTAGACCAGTGCGGGCCCCTTCCTTCCACCCCTGCGCGCAATCGCCGCAATGCGGACAATCGGGCTCGAACGAGTCCGCATAGGTGCTGACTCTGGCTAGGCTGGTATAGGACCCGGTCTGCAGCATGCGAAGGGTGGAAGACTGAGGCCTTGAAAGCTTGGCGAGGGGCGGCGGATAGGCCCTCCTGCCAAGCTGATAGTACTTTGAAATCTCGTTAAACGTGTGGAGCGAGTCCTTCGAGCTTTACCCTCTCACATCCGTGCCAGCGATGCGCGGAGGCCACGGACTTGATGGGGTTCATTAGGAAGGCGTGGTACAACCTGAGGAGGTTGTCCTTTCCCAGCCCTCCGCAACTGTTGGAGAACCTAGTGTTGAGCCTGACCATTATGTCTGTTTTGGTGGCCATGAGAGCGATCGCCTGTCCGTTACAACCATTTGACTCGATGAGCATACCAAATACGCGGATGACTTCCACCTTGGGAATGACCTGCCCGATGGCCATGCGAATGGAGATGTCGACCTTCTAGAGAGGGACCTGACCCTTGGGGATGCGCCCCCTCCTGTCCGTTGGATACAAAAGGAGTTCGGACTTTAACAGGGAGAGCCGGAGCCCCATGCCCGCCAAGAAATCCCCCATGCAGCTCAGAGCCGCCTGTAGTGATTCTTCGACTCTGCATTCACTGCCGCCATCGCACCACACCTTAATGTCGTCGGCGTAAGAGCGTGATTAATGCCAACTACCTCGGACAGACAGGCGGAGAGACTGAGCATGGCAACGTTGAAGAGAAGTGGCGAGTTGACCAATGCCTGAGGGGTGCCCCTTACCCCCAGCTCGAAGGGATCAGAATTCACCTCGCCCACCTTGAGAGCGGCTCGCCTGCCCCGAAGGAACGACTGACGAAACCGTGGAACTTCGAACCAAGGTCCATATCCTTAACGGAATCGAGGATGCGCCTCTGGGAAATTTTATCTAAGACATTTTCAAGATCTAGTGCCAGGATACCCCCGACGTCTATGGTGTCCCTATTGATGACTGGTGTTCAATGAATTTCATGAGTCCTTAGATGACAGTGACGGACGAAAACCCACCATGTGGTAGGGGAAGAGTTCTCTTTCCTCAATGTACCTAGGTATCCGGTTGTGAATGACGTGTTCCGCGACCTTCCCCGCGCAAGAAGTGAGCGAGAGTGGATGCAGGTTGTTTAGTCCGGGGGACCGACCTCTCTTTGGAATGAGAACTACTGACACGAGCTTCCAAACGTCCGGGACGTCGTCACGCGAGTCCCACACGTGATTGATCTCGTCCGTTAACGTGGAGATGGCCTTTTCGTCCAAACTGCGAAGAATACTGTTCGAAAGTCCGTCCGGCCCCGGGGCCGATCGGCCGACAAGGGTAAAAAGTGCTTCCGTGACCTCGCTTTTAGAGAAATGAGCATCCAGGTCCTCCCGTTGGAGGGCCCGGTAGCGAGGATTGTCCGCGTCGCCCGAGGGACCTGTGGACAAGTATCTGCCGGCCAACGACTGGATAATGTACCGCACGGTGGAGCCTTCCCGTTTGGCTTCGTGGGAAATCCTATCCATAGCTTGTCTCTGGTTGGACTCGGAGGCTGCTTTTTCTAGGAGCTGCTTCAAGAGGTTCCACTTGCCTCCCGTGCGCATTTGCCCATCGACCGAATTACTAAGCTCGTCCCACTGTTGCATAGCGAGCGTGCGACAGTGTTCCTTAATGGTGCGATTAATTCTGCTATCCTATTACGGAGTCTACGATTGAGCCATTCCCCATTCTACCTGACCAGGAGAGCAGCCTTGGCCTCCAGGAGGGGAGCGAGACAGCTGTCCATCATGTCCACCTTGAGATCCGTGCGGACCGTCTTGGTGGCGGACTCGACGTCCCTTTTCAATAGCAACAACCATTACTTAATGTCTGTGGGATCCGCCATCTTTCCCTCCCTGATTTTTTGAAAGAGGTCCCAATCCGTTACCGTAAATTCGCGGGGAGGGTGGGGAAGGGGGGTCTGCTCGACACCTCAAAGGAGGTAGCGAGGATGAAGTGATAGCTACCCCAGTTCTTGTGCAGGTTACTCCACGAGGCCGTTCCCACCCCCTTGATGAAGATGAGGTCAGGCGTGGAGTCCCTCGTGATCGAAGTGCCCGTTCTGGTGGGGAAGGCCGGGTCCGTCAAGAGTACGAGTGCGTGATCGGCGGCCGTTTGCCAGAGCGGGCACTGGGGTCGACGACGGGGAGCCCCTCTCTCGGTGCGGGGCGTTGAAGTTGCCCGCGACCACCAGCGGGAGCCCACCACCAGCCCCACGGCTTTCGCCACAAGGGACGCGAAGCGGTGTCTTTGTTCCCTGGGGGAACTGTATGTGTTATGAATAAAAATATTGAATTTTACCCGGGCGTTGGGAATGATTTAGATTAGCGAATTCTCGACCTTGCTATGATCCATGCGCATGAAGTGTACGTCAAAGAATAAAGCTTGGACAGGAGGAAGCAAATGTCCCTCCTGCCTGCGCCAAAGACGGAGTGAGACCTGTAACCCTGTAGCGAAACTTTCTCCCTGAGACTTCCCTGTAATAAAATGACGTGCGGCTTACGCTCGTGTCAACGAACGAACTACGCCAGGATTGCCTTCTTCGGCAGGAACCCGGCGCAGTTCCACTGCCAGATTTGGAATCCGGTATCCTGACCCGCCATGTTTGGAGCTTTTGCTTGGCCTTTCATAGGGGGTACCGCGTCTAAAACCCTCCGTTTCTGAGGGTGTACACGAGTATCCGGGGATTATTAACTCTCCCAGAGCGGCCCTAGTTTCGAGGGCGGTGACCCTGCTCGTGAGAGCACCACCGCTTCTATTAAGCTCATGACTGAGCTTTGGAGGCTGTGCACCGACTCCCTTACCTCCTTCATGGAGTTCCTAATCTCGCTTTTGAATTCCTCGAGGTCCCCTTCTCGCTCAACGGGGTCCGCGAGGGCCCGCTTCTTGGCGGACCGCTTTGGCTCCTGCGCTTCAGCGGGGAGCTCCCTGGCAGCCTGCGCGGGCGCCACGGACGACCGCGACTTACGAAAAGACTCAAACTTGGCAATAACTGATGCAACATGGCCCTGAGCTGCGCGTTCTCCTACTCTAAGTGCGCGACTCTAGGATTGCTCCGCTCTAGCGGCGAACCCTTCGCTACCTTTGGAGGCTTCTGTTTAACTCGATCGGCCAGGCGGTCTCCTGGATCCTGACTCTCGAATGAGAGCGGCCCCTGGAGCTGGAGCGCCCTCTTGACCGGCTGCGTCGGCCGGCTGGTGTGACGGAGCGCCCCCTCGAAGACGCCTTGGGCAGGCTCCAATCACATGCTCGGCAGCTAGTCGCCACCTGCATGCGCAGGTGTTTTCTCGGCGCGATTTCGCTGCCTCCTTCTGCGACGGACGAGGTAGGGCACTTGGAAGTGTTGTTTGCAGGCCTTGTCCACCGTGAGATGAGGCGCCCCGCAGAGGATGCACTTCGGCGAGCAATCGTGGATTTCCCCCGGGAACGCGAGTCCTAATCTCTTGCAAATCATTTTCACCGGGACTGCGCACACCTCGGCGCGGTGACCCAGCCTTCAGCAGGCGTAGTAAACGTCTGTCTGGCATCTGTAAAGCGTACAGCCAAGAATTCTGGCGCCGCACATGACATAGTTCGGCACTTTGAGTCCGTCGAAAAGAACGACGATCGTGGTGGTGTCCTTGATGCGTTTCACTTCGAGGGCCTTTGGGTTCCTTGGCTGGACGATCATGTCGCACAGCTTGTTGTGGTCGAAGTCGAGGTCGATGCACCGCATGATCTCATTTGAAGTGTTATCAGGCGCTGCCAGGAAGGAGCACGGGCGTTCTTCTCCGTCGGCGTACACATGACATAAGGGTTTTGGACCACGTCGGGGCAGACGATGTCCACCTCCGTTTCGGCCGGGGCGAGTTGAGCCGCCATGGTCAAGACATGTGTCACCTTGATCCGGCTGATCGTCCTGACATTCAGCCAGCCTCTGGGGCGGACGATGATCCTAAAGTGCTCCCTCGGCAAGCGGGAGAGCCTTGAGGCCGCGGTGACGCGTTTCGTGATGCTGCCGGCGGTGCGGGGGGGGG